>NW_020291699.1:0-198884 GCF_003184785.1 Aspergillus japonicus CBS 114.51
CCCTAATGTAAACCCTAATGTAAACCCTAATGTAAACCCTAATGTAAACCCTAATGTAAACCCTAATGTAAACCCTAATGTAAACCCTAATGTAACCATCGGCTTGACCCGATGGCCCCCCCTAAAGAAGGGCCAGTGACCAACTGAGGCTATTTCAGCGCGAATGTCTCCTCCAGTCATTATCTCAATACCACCATCCAGAAGATCAAGAAAAGGGTCTCACTCGGTTAATCTTATTTGGCCTAGGCCTGGCGATAAAGGGTTGTTTCACAGTGCTTCAACCGTAGCCTCCAATGAGAGACTGACCGAGGCAGATACTGATGAAAAGATACTCGGCAGGTGAAGGTTATAAAGGTAGGTGTCTGGCAAACAGCTGTGCCTGGCTTCCAACCCTCAGTCTTCCACGCGAATCTCTTCTTTCAAGTTGTTGTCATGGTGTCTATCATTAGTCAAGCACGCCTGGTTGTGCCACTCGTGTTAGCACTTCCATGGATGCTTGTGGCGGGATCCGCCATTCCCCCAATGCCCGAGGGAGCGCTTTCACCCGAACGTCTCCAATGGCTTAGGGACGTGATTGGCAACCGGACCGAGAACGGGACCATCTCGGATGTCGCTAAACGGAGCACTGTCTTGAGTAACAGCAAAGACGGCGTCGACAGCGCGGGATTTTACTACTCATTGTACAATGCCAACGGAGCCGAAGTCGGGTACACCGAATACCCCACGACCGGTCAGTTTGAACTTGGCTGGAATGCTAAGGCAGAGTTCCTTGGAGGGAAGGGCTATAGGGGCGGCAGCCCGCGGTAAGTGCCACTTTTCTTTTCCAGGCTCTCTCTCGTTCCTTTATCTTTCCCAGCTGGCAGTTTCGAAGTAAGGCTGACCGTGATTTGACTCGTCATCTAGATCCTTGACCTGGGCCGGTTATTTCACCGCCGAGGGGGACTGGACTTTGGCCATCTATGGCTGGACCCTCAACCCCGTCACCGAGTGGTATATTGTGGAGTCGCATGGCAGTGGAACCCCAGGCAACGGGCACATCCTAGGTCAGGTATATAGTGATGGCGGCGTCTACGATGTCTACAATTTACCCTACCGCAATGTCCCAGAGATCTATGGGGTGACCAATTTTGACCAGCACTGGTCGGTGCGTCGGTCCCACCGCCCCATCGGCACCGTCGATGTGAGCGCCCATTTCCAGCGCTGGAAGGAATTAGGTCTCAGCCCCGGCACCCCAGTCTTCCAGATGGTCACCCTGGAAGGCTTTTCTGGGAAAGGGTACCTGGATTTTACCGTCAGGTAGACGAAATCCGAGGTTACGGACCACAGTAGTCAGCGGGCACGCAGTAGAAGCCAGATTCCATCTGTGCATTCAGACGCAGGAGGCCCTTTTCCTTTCTGGTCCTTCATTCTCTAGTGGCTAGTTCTCTGTTTATTTCTCGCCTTTATTCCTGTTAACAGTTGGTCTGTAAAATTTGAAGAGATTCCTCTTTCTCTAAACTGTCTATCAACACCGACAGCATCTTCATCAACTTCATCTATCGAGGGTGAAATTTCGAATGCAAATGTAGACGGTCAAGAACGTCACGCTTTGCTTGCCTCTCCGGCTCAGATACCCTGATCCTGTGGTCTAAGATATCATGAAACACATACATAAGCCGGGAGCAGACTCTCTCTGCGGAGCGCGCAGAATGTGCCATAGGAGCAAGCGCCACTGCGATCTGATGTCGTATCATCCAACCTCTCCATAGTGTTGACCCCCTGACAAAACTGCGTTTACTGGTAGAGTCCTATAACAGCTAGCCCAACTGCTGACCCCAATCCTCAGGAATTGAAGGTCATTGTGAATCGCTGAGCGAGCCATTCCATGTGCCCCAGCTGATCGTGATCATGTGACTTGATCATTGTCTGCTAGAATTCCGGCAAGTCTTCTCAGAACCCTTCTTTCCCATATAAGGAAGAAAGGAATAAAGGACATTGTTTATGCATGCGGGGACCCTGGAACTTCCGCGCTATCTAAGAAACTCCCCATGCCGCCACAAAGCTGCTTTGTCTCCGGCTCTGGAACGAGCAGATGACAAGAGAGTATATAATCAAGGTTGACTCTTATCAGTGACTTCGATCACCACGGTGTGCAGTCCCGATATGAAATTCGTAAGTAGCAAAGCTACCTCTCTTCGTCCTAGCAGCAGCAATGCCGAATCACCGATTTGGCATCCTTGAATTTGCACCGGGGCGTCAATTTATCCAGGTGCACGGGTCGAAGGACAAGGACTTTGAGGCAGGCCAGGAACGGTTGCAGGCAATCTTCCAGCTGCTCCGAGGGGTTTATCCTGACGCTCCGCTTTTTCATGGGATCGTCTCACGTGGAACCGAGACCTTCCCCATGGTGCGCTGTTACCGCGAAGCTGGCCCCGGGGACGAGCCTGAGAACATTGTAACCGGAATGTATGCCTTCAAGTTCAAGCCCCTAGGCTACACCAAGAAAACACCTTTACTGCACCTGTTGGTGCCTTGTGAGCATGGTAAGTACGAACAATGGAAGAAGAAAAGTGTGCCCGTGTCCAGGGTCCGGCTGCAGCCGAGTAATATTCCTGATTCTCACATCACCCTGGGCTCTGCTGCGGACGCAAATTGTGTGGTGATGTAAGTGATGTTCTTCAGCCTGCAGTATATAATCACCATCTACGCTATGTGCCACGGTATCTTGTTTAATATCATCAAAGCGCAGTTATATCACTGCGCAGTTTAATCACTGGTTACTGAGAAACAAGCGCCTTTACGGGGTTTAGCCTCGTACAATCATCATTTAGCATTGTGCCCTAAATCAAAACTTTTCATATTCTTTTCTCCTGGCGACCGTTGCGAGCCAGTTCCCCAGTCCCCCTTACCCATATTGAATCTTCAAGAACATAAACCACTTTTATGACGAGGTTCGCTCTCGCATAGTAGGCCCTTTTTCTTCGAGACCCGAACTCAACGTTCATTTTGGTGGCAGTCCCATTGCGTGGGGCAATGCGAGGACAACCTCAGAGGCGTCGACAAAGACCTGCCCGTCCTCACCGTCAGACCGAGTGCTGTCTCCGGTAAGCTCGTCGTCGGATGCTCTTTGGTGGCTTGCTAACGATTTTCTGGCCTGATACCGAATTGTTTGCCATTGGTCTGTTCTTCCCAGTACTTGGAATTTCCATCATTGGATTCCTCGTCGTTGGATTCCTTGCCCTTGGACTTCTTGCCATTGGTTTTGTTATCAGAATCATCCTTATTGGATTCCTTGTCGTTCGATTGCTTGCCTTTGAATTGTTTGCCTTTGGACTGATTATCAGAGTCCTCGTCATCGGATTCCTCGTCGTTCGATTGCTTGTCATTGGACTTCTTGCCATTGGATTTGCTATCAGAATCCTCCTCATTGAAATCCTCGTCATCAGATTGCTTGCCATTGGACTTCTTGCCGTTGGATTGTTTGCCATCTGACTGCGCGTTCTCGGAGTTGTTTTCTGATTCATCCTCATCAGTCTCCTCATCATCATTTTTGCTGCTGGATTGTTTGCGGTTCGACTGCTTGCCGCTGGACTTGGTATTGGTGTCGCTGTCCTTGGAATCCTCGCCATTGGACTCTTCACCGGCGGAAGTTTGGCTCTTAGAACCCTTGCCATTGGTCTGCTTGCGATCAGATTGCTTGTCGTTTGATTCATCGCTGTCGGTCACAAGCTCACCGTCTGCTTGATCGCCATGGGAGCTGTCGCCGAATTGCTCATTGTTGGTTTCGTCGCCATCGTTTTGCCGGGTAATCCGTTGCCTCCCGTTTCTGACAAACCTGTCAAGGGATCGCCTGCTGATCGGTTGGTGGCCATCTTCATTATCAGTGGATTGCTCGCTCTTCGATTGCTTGGCCCCTGACTGCTTGCCGTCGGTTTGCTTGCCACTCGATTCCTTCTCGCTGGAGCCCTTGTCTTCCGAGTCCTTGTCACCAGTGTCCTTGTCACCAGTGTCCTTGTCATCAGTGTCCTTGTCATCGTATTCCTTTTCATCGTAATCCTTTTCATCGTAGTCCTTTTCATCGTAGTCCTTGTCATGAGAATTCTTGCCATCGGACTTCTTGTCGCTTCCTGAATCCTTGATTGGTGGGTTGCAAAGAATAGGACATCCAGCCCCAATGCACCTTTTTTCCCCTGGGCCCGCCGCACCCCCTGCCAGGATGACCACCTCGCCGCAAGGGGGCGCTGCAGCAACGCTTTCAGGCACCGGAATTTTGGGGGGGAGAACTATGCCCATAACGCCTAGGGCCAAGGCCATTATAAGAAGGACAGGAATGCGAGGAGAGGACTGAAATCGTGCCATGGTGGAGAAAGTTTTGGAATCGCCGGTGCCTCGGGGGTCGATCGAGAAAATAGCGATGATTGCAGTGCTGCAAAGAAGAACGTCTTAGAGAAGAAGCAGATAGGCTACAGGTAGCTTGCTTTTTAACCTTCAACATTGAGGGGGAAAGCTGCCCGATGATCTACCATATCGGACGTAGGAAATGGCTTCCTGAGAGATGGAATCTCTTACCGACTTCCTATGAATGACGCCATTGTATGAAGCCGAAGCAAATCTTTCCCCTCCCTCAGCACAATCCATTGTTCCTTTCCGTTTGTTAGGCCCGGTACCATTAGCCGGCTCAACTAGTTTTACTACCAAAAATCCCGGTGTCAACTATGCTAATCAAGCGAGATGGTCAGTTGCGGAAGTGTTTAGGAAATGCCTTCGTGATTTGGAACATACGACATCTACCACATAGTGGCATCATTTTCAGGGAGAGGGTCGGCAAGCAATTCAATCATCCCACACGGCCAGAGGATGACCCGAAATGGACAGAGCTACTCGGCATCTTGTTTGTCACTTAGCAAGCTTTGGGGGCGGATGCTGCTTGATTGATCCAGCATCGGAGGTGCTGGGATGCGCATACAACTAGCTCACTCAGTCCTCAATCCCTGGCAGAATACAATCTATATAAGATGCCTGAATGGTGTGAAATAGAATCAATGCAGGTGGCTTGCTTTTTATCCATGACATGCATGATCCCCACCTCCGCCGTCAATAATCCTCGGAGGGTTTGTCCGCCTACGCACCGGGATGTGTTACCACTGTGACAGCACGATGACGCTCTCTACGGTGCAGCCACCAACGACCTCAGAAGACGAGTGAGTTGCCAAGTCCAGAATTCGCTTGGGCTCTGATTGGTAGCATTGGGGCTAGATCAAATCTATGCCAACGTCGCCGGGAGTGTTTGCCGCAGACACAGCGCCCACAACTTGAAGAAAGCAGCCAGAAGTCAAAGGCCGGCTTCATCACGGCCTGTAAATCCTCACGTTGATGCTTATGTGGGTTTGCTCGACTTGTGGGCGGCTAAGACGTGGGCGCTGCAATGCATAATAGTGCCGTACCTTCTTCAATCGAAGGTTTAGTGGAAGTCGCCTTGGTTTCTAGGATGACGTTCTAAATGTGTAGGTGGGGTTCAGACGCCATCTTGCCCGGAGTTTGAGGAAAGGAAACCGATATTCACTCTCACCCTGTGAAGGAACAGTTAGTTTGATACTTACTGATACTTACCAAGTGACTGAACTCAGATGAGTCAGATCCAGACCTCTGGGATTGATGCCTGATTCTACCTGCCGTGATAAGCAGGCCCCAGTCATACCGTACGTGACCCTAAACTGCACTGGTAGATAACATACAAGGTACAATACCGGACAGTACAATACATTACAATACAATACCTCGTATCTACCGGGTATCAATCGCGCTAGCCCGATGGAGTTAAACTTCTCTCCCGCCTCCGACCGTGAATCGAATTCCTTCATGATATCTTCTTACAGAGATATTGATCTTTGATTCAATGTCACGGATGTGGATGTCGGGCACATCTGCATCTGCATCGGGCTAGGTAGGTCCTATCAATATCAATGCCAGTCACCAAGCGCAGGCGAGCGAGAAAGGCATGCATTCCGTGCCATCAGCGCAAGCGAAAATGCGACACCGTGTATCCTTGTGGGATGTGCTCCACCCACGGCTACAACTGCACCTACACCGACACCTCCACCGACCACCGTCCTCTGCCGCCAGCCAAGGGCACAAATCTCGAGCGTGACAATGAAACACCCAACCGGGTTCAGATCGAGCCAGTCCCCTCGCCATCCCGCGGTCCCCTTCACGCCGTGGCTGGGGGCCCATCTCCTGGCATCTTTGACGAGCAAAAGTTTCGATACTCGGGGGCATCAGCGGCCATGGCATTCCCGCATATTCTGGGCGTGGCTCTGGGCTCCGAAAGCCCCCCCAAGATGCGGTCATTTGCTTATAACTTTGGCGTTCGCCCCGAAGAAGTATCCAACGCTCACTGCTTTCTGGGGGATCTCATCTCGGAGGAAGACCTTGGCTTCTTCTCGAGCATGTACTTCTCCGCACTGGGTCCCATCGGCGACGTGATTGACCCTACCACTTACACTCAGCGGTGCTGGGACTATTACCGTAGTTCTGGCAGCAATGCAGTCGCCTTTGCTGCTGTGGCCGCCGGCGTGGCGGCCCTCGGATCCTTCCTGTCCCCAAGAAGACACCCACGGGAGTCGGACCTGGTGCAATACGCCAAGGCTATTCTCGATGATCCCTCCTCCATGCGTCTGCATGGCATCGACCACATTGTTGCTTGGGGTATGCGAGTCTTTTATCTGCGAGCCACGACCCGGCCCAGTAATGCTTGGATCGCTTCGTGCACGCAGATGCATCTCTGCGAGGCCATCGGCCTGCATGAGGAAGTCACCATTAAGAAGATGGCCTCCATGGCTGGCGCCGCCGTCCTCGGTCATAGTGCCGACCGTCTGCGCAGAATCTTCTGGGTCTCGTGGGCTGGGCATAACATCCTGTCCTACGAGTACGATCTATCCTCGGTCGGATACCGGACCGTGACTTGCCAGCCCATCATCTCCGTGCCAGGGTCCGTGGCTGATCAGTTCGTACAACTCGCTCACATCATTCCTTCGCCCAACGCAGCCTTGACGTACAACACACAGCCGTCCAGTCCTACACAGGAGCTATATTACCGCCTCAAAGCCCTGAATGAGTTCAAAGTGACACAGCCGTTCCTGGTGGTGACGAAGGCGGATCTTGCATTTTGCTTTTACCGACGGCTCTACCAACTCAACACCCAGATACCGGACGAGATCATCAAACTCGTCATTGACAGCGGCAACGCCGCAGTGGAGGCAGCTAAGAAGCAAGCTGACCAAGGTCATCTGTTCTGGAACGCGATTGGCAGCGTCTTCCAATACTGCTGCATCCTGTTGGCCATTGACACCCCGGTAGCTTTCCCCCACATTGACGGTGCATTTAAGGGCTTGGAGCACCTTGTCAAGGCCGCCGATACCGGACTGACGCGGGAAGCGTTGTCCATGGCGCGGCACCTCCTCGGCCTGACCATGACCAAGAAGCGAAAGGAACTGGCTCAGCTGGAAGCCGTCGAGGCAGGTTATGAGTTTGGTCAGACACCGCCGACATGCCAGGTCAATCCCGCGATGCCAGACATGGGTTGGGAAATTGACTGGGATCAATTTTTCATTGAGCCATATTTGTCGATGCTCGGTCCTGACCTCCCTCTATGAAGACACCGATGAGGGCGAAGTGCATGCCTAATACCGACTCACCCGAGTCGCCCACAATTCTAGAATGTAAAATGATATCATACATTGCATATTCATAGAGAACTCAAATGTAGACCCCGGGCGAATCATTTATGAAAATGACCAGTTGGGTCGGCGGCGGGCTTAATTTGCGGCTATTGCGGAGTTGGCTTTCTTATCGCCGCACGAGCCAATCAGGAAGTGTTCATATACCCTGCGTGCGGCCCAGCGCGGGTTTTGTCGTTGGGCTGAGGCACGGCGAAGTACATAAATAGATGGAGATATTCCATGTATGCCCTGGAGAAAGAACTGACACTGTACCTTTCACGAACTTTGAACCTAACGAGCACCTCATTGAACAAGAACACCGACAAGCAACCGGTTCCCTGACCACCATGCCCAAGTACGCCAACGACCAGCCCGCCGGCTTCACCAACACCGTTGAAAGAGTCGCCATTGTTGGGGTAGGTAAACCCAAGAAACACATGCAGAGATACAGCACAACTGACCATGTTATTCAGGCTGGGGGTACGATTGGGTCGCACATTGCCAAGGCGCTTTTAGCCACCGGAAAACATACTGTCACAGCGATCTCCCGTAAGGACAGTGACAACAAGCTTCCCGAGGGTGTTCAAGTCGCCTCGATCAACTACGAGGATGAGGCCACCATTGTTGCAGCCTTCAAGGGCCAGCAATTTTTGATCATCACCATGGCCCCGACTGCTCCCAGAGACACTCACAGCAAGCTTGTGCGGGCGGCTGCCAAGGCGGGAATTCAATACGTAATGCCCAACGGATACGCCGGCGACATTGAAAATATCGAGTTTGGCAAAGACACATTGCTGGGGCCTGTCGCCGAAACCAACAGGGACGAGATTGAGAGCCTGGGCATGCAGTGGATCACAGTCTGCTGTGGATTCTGGTACG
The DNA here is from genome assembly GCF_003184785.1 of Aspergillus japonicus CBS 114.51. NCBI lineage: Eukaryota > Fungi > Ascomycota > Eurotiomycetes > Eurotiales > Aspergillaceae > Aspergillus > Aspergillus japonicus. Next base: position 8,577 of record NW_020291699.1, read on the forward strand.
ATTACAGCTTGGCGGGTGGAGAGGCGCGCTTTGGGTTCGACTTTGGCCACCGTTCCCTGACGGTCTATGGCGATGGTAACGTCAAGATCTCGACGTCAACATTATCGCAGGTGGGACGCGCCGTGGCCAAAGTGCTGAGCCTCAAGGAGCTTCCCCAGGATGAAAGCGACAAAACCCTTACTCTGTCCACTTTCTCAAACAAGGGCGTGTACATCAAAAGCTTTGCGGTCAGCCAAAACGAGATGTTTGACAGCGTAAAGCGTGTGACCTCCACCATCGATACGGATTGGAGAATTACTTACCAGGATACCAAGAAGCGGTACGAGGATGGTTTGATGCAGGTTAAACGGGGGAATATGGCGGGCTTTAGCAAGATGCTGTACGCTAGGGCTTTCTATCCACAGGATCCCGGTGATCTCTCGGCCAAGGTGCAGAATGAGCTGCTCGGATTGCCGGATGAGACGCTGGACGAGGCTACTAGGGTAGGAATCGACTTGGTCAAGGAGCTGCAGCTTCGAGTTGAGCGCATGGCAGCCTAGGGCAGAAGAAGAGTGGATGCTCTGAGATATGGGCTTCTGTATTGTAATTGATGTGTGTCTATCACTCGGAGGACCGCGATTGACGCGTGGCTTCCTTTGCGCGGGATTCCAGTTCTATATTCCGCCAATACCGGGTCCCGCCACGCTTGGTTTGCCAGGGTAACACGTCTTACCGTTGCTAAAATCGAAAGACATTTTCGGAAGAAGCTTGGTGTAAGGTTCCTAGTGTGAATCATCCTAACGGAATTGAAATTAAAGTTTGACAACATTGGGAAGCTAAAGAGTCTTTTCATGAAACAATGGTTCGTTCATTTAGTGATAGAGCCCCCTTGACTTGGGGTCAAATTCACATTTTTTTTATTTTCTTGTTTTTAACATTGATCCTTGGAAAGGAGGATGTAGAGAAATTCTACTTCCTCATCAGCATTTCAGTCTTCTGCCAACCAACCCTACATTGGGCTCGAGTGTGGCGGGAAGGTTAAGATTGCTCAAGACCTTACTTCTTGTCCTCGTCTTCCTTAGCTGGCGGTGGTGCCGGGCCTGCAGGCTGAGAGGTACCGGAAGTGTCGTAAGTTCCACGTCCCATTCTGACCAGGTTGAAAGGTAAGAGAGAGATAAGGTTGTGTTGCCGATGTTGAGACGGTGTCTAGTATGTGTTAGGTTTGCGTCTCTAGCTATTGAGGTTGAGATGTAGACTAAAGATGAGGAGATTTGCGGGCTTATATAGTTTGCATGCAGGGAACAAGGAAGGAAACAGGTTACAATGCCACACATGCTTTTGACCAAGTGAAGAAAGAAGTTCTGGTTCAGTACAATGAATACTTACCAGCAGTACCAGGACATAATTTGTACCAAGGGGATTGCGGCCTTTGTCGAATACGATAGTTCAAAGGATTCAACATGAACAACAGTGGGAACAAAGCATGAAGAACAGAGTCTATCCGATGCTCTTTGACCCAATATCATTCACAGCATTACAGAGAACTGCACACAAAAGCATAAAAAAAAGGGTCTGCAGGATATGGAGTCAAAAGCAGGGTATGCAATATTGACAATGCGGTCTACCTAATCCAAGGCCTAGCATCGATTGCTGTAGATGGCCGTGTCGAAAGGAAGAGAGAGGACAAAGGACATTGCACCGCCGACAATGAATGAAAAATATGTATGAGAGTATACCTATCGAACAGCCATATTTGTGGTAGTATGTCACATTAATCAGCCCCCACGAGTAAGCCTTACAAGTGGTCTTGCATAGTAATCAATGAGTAGTGCCAAAACAGGTGCCAAAGCAAGTGCTAAAAGTCCTGGCTTGGATATCAGCAATTGCATACGAGGAATCGCATTGATTTCCCCCCTCCCTGATTACTGTCTCATGTCCGGCGGTACTCACTGGCAGCCCTAAGAGTCATAACCCGAAACACCGCTATTTGGTACCGAGCCACCGCATGAGACAGGTGTGGAGCGATTAGGCATAGATCATGCCCCGACGAGCCACACCCGTGCCATTGCTGGCAAGATTGGCCTGGAAGAACTGGGTGAGCCTGGTGAAGGGGATGAGGTCGACGCGATCGTAGAGGTCAACATGGCCGGCACCCGGAATCCAAAGAAGCTCTTTCGGTTGAGCGGCTCGGGCATAAGCATCCTCGCTGAACTCCCGGGAGTGAGCCTGGTCGCCGGAGATGAACAAGAGGGGACGAGGAGAGATGGATTCGATGTCATTGAAAGGGTAGAAGTTCATGAACTTGAGATTGCTGGTCAAGGTCGGGTGAGTAGTGAGCTCCGGAGTCGAACCGGCCGGGGTGAATTCACCGCGAGAAGTCCGGTAAAAGTCGTAAAACTCCCGTGCGACGGCTGGAGTGTCAGCATTCAGCTCGTTGGGTGTACCGCTAGTGTATTCCGTCTGGCTTGGGTCCTCCAGCTCGGTCCAGCGATGTTGCGCGGCGTCGGCAATGATAGCCTGGCGCTGGGTGAGATTCTGGGAGTGCTGAAGACCATTCCGGTTGACGGAGCCCATGTCGTACATGCTCGCCGTCGCGATGGCTCGGATTCGCGGGTCAATCTTGGCTGCGCTGATGAGGAAACTACCACTGCCACAGACGCCCACTGCACCGATGCGCTGGCGATCAATCGAGACCAGGTCCTGAGTGCCAAGGTAGTCGACCGCGGCGCTGAATGCTTCAGCATACAGGTCAGGCGAGACAGCATTGCGCGGCTCCCCGGAGCTTCCTCCCCAGAACTGATGATCAAACGATAGGGTGACAAAGCCCTGCTCGGCGAGCTTGGTGGCATACAAGTTGGCGCTCTGCTCCTTCACCGCGCCCATCGGATGGCCGACGATAATGGCTGGTGCACCGCCCCCATTCTCAGTGAGGTTGTGGGGAACGAAGAGATTCCCAGCCACAGTCATCTGGTATTGGTTCTTGAAGCTAATGGGCCGGAGAGTAACGCTGTCACTCCGGTAGAAGTTGTCGGCAGCATAGGACATGTTCTGAGCGGTTGCTGGCATGGTATACAGCAAGGTTGGTAAAAGGCTCAGAGCAGCTGCAACTTTCATGGTGATTCCGTTAGCGTGAAGTTGAAGGTCGAAGAACGAGAAGATGAGTTGGTGTCTTTCAGGTAGGACAACAGACAGATTGACCAGCATACTTATGTATCTACAGTTCGTTGCTCTACGTCATTAGCCTCGATTAGAAGACGTGTGTCACCGGGTCTCTCATGCAAGTTGCTGACGTGTGGGGCGACACTCCTTCACGGAACCCTAACCATTCAGAGTCTCCAAAGCTTATAATTCGAGGTCAGCTGCGACCTTGGCAAGGGACCCAGTGTTCGACCCGAAACAGATAAAAAGCCTCTTTGCATGGTCATTGCCATTTCCTGTGCCTCCTTCTTTTAACACTTTTCCAACTCACGATAAGCCACGATCCACGTACGCGGCCTTCTCCACCATCCAAGCCTTCATTAGATATGGCTCCTTACGTTCATACCGGGCCGGTCAACTGCGACCAGGACTTTGACACCAGCAATCTGAGGGACAAGCTGTCCGTTGTCACAGGAGGTACTTCGTCCAAAACCCTTTCCTGCTCCCGACCATGTCTGAACTCAGTAACGAACAGGGGCTAGTGGGCTGGGTGAAGCTTACGTGCGAGCGCTGGTTGCTGCAGGGTGGGAACAAGCCTGGAATTCTTTCACATCATCCCGAGTCAAGCAGCTAACCCGCGTACACCAGGGCCTACGTGTGCTTCGCCGACATTGACCCGAAGAAGGGCAAACAGCTGGAGCAAGAGCTCGCCCGGTAGGCTGGGTCCATCATTTTGGATCAATGATTGTCTGTCACTGACTAGGAATGTCTTTCAGGACCAAGTTTGTTGCCTGCGACGCTAGTCGTTGGGCAGATCAGGTGCAACTATTCCGAGAGGCAGTGGCCTGGTCCCCGAGCGGCCGCATTCACTACGTGGTGGCAAATGCCGGGATTCATCGCCCGGACGAGGTCTTCTTACAAGCCCCTCTTGCCCAGGAACCATCCGAGCCGGATCTGAGTATTATCGACGTAAACATCAAGGGCCCCTTGTACACGGCCAAGTTGGCTGCGCACTACTTCATCCGTCAGAATGGCACCACACCCAACCGTGAGCAGGAGGATACCTGCCTGATTCTGATCGGGTCAGGAGCAGCCTTCCTGGACTGTCCCCGGGGACCGCAATACAGCGCGAGTAAGTGGGGAATGCGAGGAATCATGCATTCGCTGCGGCGGACCACGTACTACTACAGATCGCGCGTCAACGTGATTTCTCCTTGGTAGGTTGCAGAAGCATGCATGCTGGACATGGCGTCATAGCTTGTGCTAAAATATGGCGCTAGGTACGTTCGAACCAATATCCTATCGGACGAGGCGTTCGCCCACGTTTCCAATGTCGGAGTGCAATTCGCCACTACTGAAGATGCCGGGCAGTGTCTGTTGCGGGTGCTCAGTGACCCCACCGTCAACGGTCATTCGTTCTTCGTCACGGCGAGGAAGTGGGCAGCGAGGGGCTTCATGGACCTGGATTTGGAGGATTACCCGGGAAATGCGCTGCTTGGGGAGATCCAGACCGAGCAGATGCTGAGTGCGCCGGTGTCGGCGGGCTTGTTTGTGTAGATAGGAGTCTGTCCAGGGTCTTTGGGGAGCAATGAAGACGTATAGTTCACCATGAATACATTAATCATTCGTTTCTTGGATCCCTTGGGAATGGCGATCCGTGGGGGGATGTCAGCATGTTTCATGATTACCATGGTAGACAGCCGATAAAAAGGAAGAAAAGGAGTCCAAGTGGGGCTCTTGGCGTAAGCAAGCTGCATTAGCGCCGTACCTTATCTCCAACCGAGATTCCACCGGATGCTGACCTGGGCTGCAGCCATGGGCCATGGTACTAGGGCACTGCCTCTTAATGCCCTCAATGCCTAGATATTAGCATTGCTTGGCCGGCGGGACTGGAACCTTCTAGCTTGGATCATAATTAGACACTCTCTAGGCTATGCTCGTCATATTTGACCTGTAATCGATACGCTATTGCTCGGGGTAGGAAAGATACAGGACACCTTAAAGGAGGCTGTGCTTCTCTTTGCACTGGCCTTTGAATGCCTGTGCTTGGCGGCGTCATGACTTAGTGAGACGGCTCACGGTATCCGAAGTAAAACCCGAGAACATCGGCATTGATTAGCATCAACCACATCGTTTGTGTACAAAGAATACTGTTGCCTAAGCACTTTGATTCACATTGCCATGACTGTAAAGCAAGTGGCGTTCCTGAGCAGAGTTCCGCCGTCACCGAGCCATTCGGTGATATAGTTCTGATATCAGGCCCGATGCTTAAAAAGGGGGCTTAGAGATGTGCGAAAGTCAGAGCATCAATCCATTTTCAAAGAATCATGTTCCATCGCCTGGTTGTCTCTTTGCTGTACGCTGTATTGCTTATCCATCCGGCCATAGGTAAGTGAATCGTCTCAAACTTGCGTCGCTCTAAGCCGGCTAACCTGACTAGCCCACTCAACCCACGCTCCCAGAGCAGAACGTGCAGCCCGAGTAAAAGAGATTCACCTTCAGACTCCCTCGGAGGATGCTCGGGTTGCAGAACAATTGAACCTTACATTCGTCATTGACCAACATGATGTCAGGGTCCGGCTGCAGCTGGAGGCCAATCGTGCCATCATCTGGAAAGATGCCCACATTCATTATCTCGATAGCAGTGGAAAGCTTAAAGAGGTTGAGTCCTTTGCCGATCACCAGGGAAGAGTCTTCTATGGCGATGCCTGGGTATCTTCCACGAACAGCTCGTGGCATCCAGCTGGCCGAGCCCGTGTGTATCTGATCCGTGATGGAGATAATCCGTTGTTCGAGGGGACTGTATATCTGCTTAGTCGGTACTATGAGCTCAAAGCCGTCACCGCCGTCGATGGCTTGGACAACACCTCCATCACGCACGTGGAGATCACCGCGCCCGATGCAGTCCTAGACCAGTTGCGAGACTTACCTACACGCACGGTGCAGGATAGTCGCGCTTTTAGGAATGTCACTGTCTCGGCAGCCGCAGGAGTCGTGACGCATGGCCGGGTTTCTTGGCGTCAGTACATGGGAAATTTCGACGAGGTGCTGCAGCACATTGGCAGCACCGCCGGATGTCCCACCTCGCGAAGAATTGCTCTCATTGGCCTGGCCACGGATTGCACCTTTCGAGATGCCTTTGGGTCGAGTGAAGAAATGCGACGAGGACTAATCGGCATGGTCAATGCAGCTTCAGAAGTGTTCGAGCGGACTTTCAACATCTCCCTTGCCATCAGGAACCTCACCATCAGTGACGAAGCCTGCCCTGAGCATGCTTCCGAGACCATGCCCTGGAACGTACAGTGTTCCGCCGGGGACATAGACTGGCGTCTCCGACAGTTTGCCTCCTGGAGAGAGTCCCAAGACGCGACGAATGCCTACTGGACCTTGATGACAAACTGTCCAACCAACAATGTGGTGGGTGTGTCTTTGATCGGGGGGCTGTGCAACATCAATCAAGGTGCGAACGTCGTGGCGCGCACTTTGAATCAATGGCAGGTCTTTGCGTGAGTGTCTGTATTTTGCTTCTGTTCGTTACTAGCCTGATCCATATTGACGCTTCTTTGGTCTCCACAGCCACGAATCAGGGCATATGTTTGGAGCGATCCACGATTGCGAATCCCCGGCCTGCTCTTCGTCTCACCGGCAATGCTGTCCCCTTTCCTCTTCTATATGCGACGCAGCCGGTGCATATCTGATGAACCCATCATCATCATCTCGACAGACCACATTCTCACCCTGCAGCATGGGGAGCATATGTTCCTTGATCGGCAACCGACAGGTGCAGGCCTCGTGCCTTGCGGATGATAGCGACCGCAACCTGACGATGATCACAGCAGACGGATGCGGAAATGGTATCGTTGAGGAAGGGGAGGAGTGCGACTGTGGTGGACATTGTGAGGAGGACGCATGCTGCGACGGGGCCACGTGCCGCTTCAGGGAGGGGGCAGGCGCTCAGTGTCACGGAGATAATGGAAGTCGATGTCAAGGCGACAGCTGTGACAATCAGCAGTCAGCACACTCGTGGTTCGACCGCTACCGCTCGCTGATAATTGGACTGGTTGCTGGAATCGGAGGAGGGTTAGTTCTTGGGTTGTTAATTGTCTTGATCTGGTCCTGCAGTACTCCTCGTCATCGCGCGGGGTCCAGAACGCGTGCGTCTGTGACAGCCCAGAGGTAGTCTGCGTCGCATCGTTTACAGCCAGAAGAGGTCTAATTGGCGATATTTATTCCGGCGTTAGCTTTAGAGGTCGCAATGGCTTTGATCCTGAGCCCATGATGGTTTCCTTGTGTAGCTAGGTGGCTAGGTGGCTACCTTCGATGGCCATTGTAACCCTAACTGGTGCCAACGGAGCGCAGGAGCTCCTCTCTTTGCCCGCCACCAATTGGTGGACACGAGCAATTCGGGCGATCCTACCAGTAGCCAGCGCCATTTGCGCACGAATTCTTCGGTCGCCTCCCAGTTCCGGGGGTCCCATGGCGCTCCCCAGACCACCAGGGAGGCCCCCGTATTACGGGTGTCCCAGAAGGCCATCAGATCCCGGCACAGTTCATCCTCGTCGAGCCGGTCTCCGGCGAGAATCATGACCTCGCGCATCCGCGGGAAGGGGAAGAAGTCCAGCCAGGGATGATGAGGCACGAGGCGCTGGATAGGAGTGGGCCGGAGACTGGGGGGGATTTGTGCCTCCGAAGAGCCCGGCAGCGACAAGTTGAAGATAGACAGAGCATCGTCCGGCTGCATCCAAGCTGGAGTCATGCCCACGGCGCGGATGTTCTCATTGATGGCGCGGTGGACATTCAGCCGGCGAAGACTGACTAAGTGCTCAATCTGAGGACTGCCCAGCCGAAAACTCTGCTGTGCAATTGCCTCAAACTGCTGCCGGAACTGCAGAGCACCTTGAGGAACGAGATGGCAATCCAGATCGTTGTCATCAGGCTCATCTGCGGAATGCGACCGTGGTGAGTCCGTTGAGTGGGTGGTGGTGGTGGTGGTGGTGGTGTTGCGGGCCTGGACCAAGGTATCGAACATAGACTCAGTAGTCTCGCGTGCTGATGCGGAGGATTGATTGATTGCTTTCTGCTTCATGCCTGAGATCCCGTACAATGCAGGTGGTGAATAGGATGATTATCAACGTTAAGGAAGGTGATACTGTACATACGATAGGCACGTTGATTCAATCGGTTCTGCAGGCGGCGGCGTTTTTGTCGGTCGACCACCCCGGTCCAGTCATCTTCCGGAACCCAGAGATGGTTTTGCTGAGGCATCTGCGCCAGGGTGACAGGTGTATTGTCAGACATAATGGAGTCCATCTAAATGATATAGTTACCTAGTAGTCATAGCAGCCAAAATTGACAAGAGGTGGTGGGGGGGGTTGAAAGGGAGGAGAGAAAGAGAAGGGTTGTTCCAGGTGGCGTTAGGGAGTATTACCGGGCGATAAGACGGCTTGCTAACTGGCCAACCATGGCCCTGCCCTACCCGGCCAGTACCGTATGTAACACACAGTTCCATATTACACAATACAATGGATAATGCATTGCAAACTGTTTTTATTTCTGTTCTTTTTTCCTTTTTCATTTTTTAATTTTTTTCGCTGCCACTTTATGTCTGGATCTTCGAGATGAGATGCCAAGTGCCAAGTGTCCGCCGCCTGATAGATTCACTTCAGATCGATTGCATGGAGCTTCCTCTACGAGTCTACGGAATTCTCAATTTGTATGCTCTCTTGGACCGTCGAAGCATTGACTACTAGTACCTAGCCTAAGAGTCTACTCGTGGCGATTCGGAATGGTGATGCTCACGCCCGGAAATCGACCGGCAAGCTCATCCATGATGATCGTCGCATCCACCGCGTACACAACACGCTGATCCTCCCATCGTAGCGGGCCGGCTATAATCATCGCTACGAGAACTTCAGACTCCGCATCTACCACCCACGTGCCTAGCAAGTCATAAAATGGGATGGATGCTCTCATCCGGTAGGCATCCACGGTGCCTATCCGGGGCGTCCTAAGTTCTACATAGTTGGTCACTCGAAAGGTCACTGGCTCCGACCAGGCATCCCACAGCAACCCAATTAACTGGCGGGTTCGGTGGTATGGGATAAACCCCCTCCAGAGCGAAACGGGCCACCGCGGCGTCACCACCTCATCTGGGGTCAGATCATGGTTCCAGTAGTTGGTCCAGTGCTCCGGCTTGGGGCCCAGGTTCACCAGGGCCCAGCCTTGCTCCCGGCTCCAGAACCGGGGGTCGGGCTCCGCCTCGTTGGCCTGGTCTGGTGGAGGTCCGCCGATGTACTGGTCGGTCTCGACGCTATAGATCGCGCTGCGGCGAACGACCGGCGGATGTGGAGGGTGGTATTGAAGGAATGGAATGATGCTAGTCAGTCCGTAGTGGATGCCATCGATCTCCAGAATGCCCCCGATAATCCCATACCGCGTGGTCCGGGACGCCTGTCCAACGCGGTAGTAAGTACCAGAATAAGTGGTTGGCGGAGCCTCAACCTCTGCCTCACGCAGTGCCTCGGCGATTGCCTCAATCCTCATTGTTGTTGGTCTATAGGTGCAGAAGAGATCGATGGAGCTATTTGTGGCGATGGATGCTGCGCCAGGGATTCAGTTGTACATAGACTCGGGGGGTTATTTATCTTTCTAAGTGAGGCGGAATACCTCTTTCACTCCTTTGTATACATTTTCAGTTGATAACTGGTGTTTGTCTTTATGTGCATAATGACTAGAGTGATCTCCTGGAGATTTGAGGCAAATGAGGTGGTGGTTATCCTTCCTTGTGCTTGTAGTGTGGCTGGTGCGGAATGGCGGGCCCGTTGTGTGATGGTTGCAGAAATGACACCATTGGAGATACCCCCCAACTCTTATCGCCCCTCAGAACCATATGGAATTGGCCATTGACCTGCTCCAAATATCGCGTCAGGAAGCAATGGCGACAGGAGGGAGACCATTGACGTGTTGGTGTTTGTGTTGTTGTTGTCGGATGCAAGCGGTGCATATATATCAGGAATGCATCATCCCGCCAGATGTCAACTACAACTCCATGTGTTTAAAGTTCGCCGCCAACCATGCCCCCACGATACAGTCGTGTTGCCGTGATTGGCACTGGTCCTTCAGGACTGTCTGCTGTCAAGGCTCTCCATGATGAAAACACGTTTGACACGATCCGGGTGTTTGAGCGGCGCGACCGGGTGGGGGGCATCTGGCACTACGATGCGGCGCCGGATCCCTTCCCTAGCCCTAACGCTCTTCTCGATGTGTCCAACCCGGCGCCCTCTGCGCTCCCTCAATTCACTCCTCCTCTGCCAGAGAACACCACTGCCCGCACAGGCATCTACTATCACCTCGACAGTAACGTGGGAGCGAAGGCCATGTCCTTCACCCACACTCCATTTCCCGAGGTCAACTCGGCCCTCTCCATCCGACAATTTGGACCCGGGAATGCCTCTCGTCCATTCCGCGTGGTAGCCAACTACATCGAGGATCTCTTCCAACCCTACCTCCATCTAGTCTCGCTGCAGACGACGGTCGAACGAGTGGAGAAGATCGGCGAGGAATGGAGACTCACCCTGCGGAAATCCGGCCAGCTCTACCGCGGGGTCCCTCAAGACTACTGGTGGACCGAGGCCTTCGATGCTGTGATCGTGGCCACGGGGCACTACAACGTCCCCAACATCCCCGAGATTCCCGGGCTGGCCGCCGCGTGGGAGGCGTCTCCGCGTGCCTTGGAGCACGCCAAGGCCTTCCGGAGTGCCAACCACTACGTCAATCAGCGCGTTCTGGTGGTCGGAGGCAATGTCTCCGCCGCAGACATCGTCACGGAAATCCACCCCCTCGTGGCAGGGCCCCTGTATCTCAGCCAGCGAGGGTCCAACCCCGTCCTCGAACCCGCCTGGACACTTTCGAATGTGCAGCGTAAACCGACCATTGCGCACGTTTCGACCACCGAGCAAGGGATTACCGCGCACTTCACCGACGCCACCTCGCTGACTTTCGATAAAATCATCTTCGCTACCGGCTACCGAGCCTCCTACCCCTTTCTTACCCCAGACCCTGTGACCCCGAACAATCGGGTGGCAGGCTTCTACCAGCACATCTTCCGCATTGCCGATCCCTCGCTGGCGTTGGTGGGACAGGTCCGTGCGGCTATTAGTTTCCGCGTCTACGAGTATCAGGCCGTCGCGGTGGCACGCTACTTTGCCGGTCGGTCGAGGGACCTCCCGAGTAAAGCGGAACAGGATCATTGGGAGTTCAGGCGCTTGCAAAGTAAAGGAAATGGAGTTGCCTTCCATGAGATCAAACCAGACTTCAAGGAGTATTTTGACTTTTTGGTGGATCTGGCCGGGGAGGGAGCCGGTCTACCCCCGTGGGAGGACCGGTGGGCTGAGGAGGCGTTTGAGATCTTGCAGGCCAAGGAGGCCTACTGGAAGAAGTTGAAGGCCGGGGAGAGCCAGAGTGTAGAGAGGGCAAAGCTGTAGATAGATTTCGGCCATGAACGGGCGGATGGGAATGTATTTCAGACAATGTATTGCTTGGATCACTCGCCGGACTATGTCTCGATCAGGACACTTGTTATCCCCAGTACTCATACCCTCTGTTTATTTACTGCACGTTCAGACTCCAGTACATCCCCTGATCGACCGACTTCATGCTTCACGATACCGCAAGAACGGCAACTGCCCAGGCCGGCAGATTCACGGTAAAGCTGCCACGACCCGACACAGTCGAGGTGGTAGGCGTAATCGACACGTCGTGTGGATAGTTACTCACGAGCTCGCCGCCTGACAATAATTCCAGGGATCCCGTGGTGGTTCCCGCAACATTGACCGTCACATTCTGGGCCGTCGACCCGTAATTCGCCAGTTTCACATAGTAGACTTTGTCCTCGGACACAGAAGCGACCCAATAGACAGGCCCAAAGTCTGCAGAGCTTGTGACGGGGAGGATAGTGGTCCCCCGATTGGTAGAGAATAGCTTCTGGACATAGAATGATGTTGAGCCGGTGATGGAATCGGGACTAGAATCGAGACCGAAAAGATCCGGCTATTGCGCGGAGGAACCAAGTATCAGCCGCTGTGGGTCCAGTGAATGAGGAAGAATGCATAGTCCTTACCGACCACTCGGCCATGTCAAAATGCTCGAGCAACGGGGCGAAACTCGCCATCTTGACCACGTCGCTGTTGCGTTCCAGACCTATCATGTACACGGCTTCGGCACAACTGCCCTGCATGTAGCTCCAGTAGGTGGTGCTCCCGTCATTGCCAGTCGTGCTGGCGTATTCCCCAACCAGAAGGGGATGATCACGAGAATAGTTGTCAAACTCGTTGAAAAGAGCAACGAAGGAGTCGGGCGAGAGATAGTGGTGGATATCGGTGTAGGCTCCAGTGGGCAATGTGGCCGGGAGGCAAGAGCTCGAGGTCGTCGAGGCAATAATAATCAAATCGGGATACTGGGCATGGATCGCATCGTAGATCGCCGTGAATCGGCTGGCGTACGTGCTACATCCGCCTTGTACATTGTCTTCATTGCCTACCTCGATATATTTCACTGGCCAGGGTTCCGTGCGGCCGTTCTTCGCCCGGAGCGCACCATATGTCGTCGCCGTAGAGCCAAGCACGTACTAGTCCCCAGAGTCAGTGTTGAAGTAGAGTGAACTTCGATGTCAGCGACAAACCTCAAGCTCGTTGAGGATATCATCGATGTACGGGTCCAATGCCGAACCAGAGATGATACCTCCCCCTAGTGAAAGACCTGCCCAGATGGCAAGAACTGGCTCCATTCCCATGTCTTCACACCAGTAAAGATATTCGTCGAGGCCTGACAGCTGCATCAGCATAATATCCTCCGTGCAGTGCAGAGTAATTTACCCAGTGCATCGGTATTCGCGTAAGTCCAATCACCTGTAAGTCGTTAGATCTCCAACTGTTCGCTCATAGAACAAACGAGATGTCACATACCCTGGCGACCCGGTCGATTGACAACAGCGCCAATAGTCTCATTCCATTTCCACCGATTGCTGGGACTAGCTCCTTCACTGGACGGAGGTTAGGGTTCAGTACCACAGAATATCCTGTCTCGCGACCGTTGCACCTACAGGTTATTGCCTCCCGGGAAACGCAGGAAAGACGGCTTGATCTCAGCCAGAAAGCTGGCGACGTCATTTCGCAGCCCGTTTTGTCTACACAAATATGACATATTCTGGTTATACATTGGTCGAGCTGGAATGTTGAGCTGATGTCTATGAGGTAGACTTACCGCGACTTGTATGTGGGTGGGAACAGCTGAACCAAGCCGAAATTGAGAGACTTTCCCGCAACTTTCGAAGCATCAAACCGCAGCTGCCACTCATTGTCTGCATCGGCAGACTGACTCGACGTGAAGGTCGTCTTGTAAGCGGTGAATTTGCTGGTGGTACTCTTCACTGTGATGTTGTGGTCTGCATAGACGATCCCACTCGAGGTTCCCACGAGCCGGAGATTGACCGTCCCCGAGTAGGCACCTTTGATATAGAACGAGTTGGTATACGTGGTATCCAAAACGGGAACTCCATTGTAGCCCGTGTTGGCAAATCCCACGTAGCCGGTGGCTCCGGAAGGAACCGTGACCTTGAGAGAGGAGGTGATGGCGCTGCTCACAGGACTGGAAGTGTCCTGTGTGATGTTGACATTGCCTACGGCGGCGTAGGCAGTCAGCCCGGGGCTGGTGCCCTGGAACCCGTTGTTGCGAAGCACCTGGCCATGGATTCCCCCATCGCCTATGTTCGAGTTAGCTGGCTTACAGGCGACCCGGAGGGATGATAGATAGGTTTGACTGCATCGTACCTGAGTTGTTGATATCCTGAGCGGGGATATTCAAGATTAATACGTAGCCTGAACCCTGTGTGGAATATTATTACTGACCTCAAACATGATGCCGTAGAGTAAGGGGCTGGATGCATTTCCACCAGTCTTCGACACGGTCAGGTCAATGGCCAGGGCCTGACCCGCAAGCCAAGTCATGGCCCATGCCGACAGGGAAACAAGATGCATGATGGTGGAACGGAAGACTTCAGTGCGTTCCGTCTCAGTCACTATCAAATCAAGTACTTTCGATGGGAGGTTGCTGCTTATATTCACTCTGATCTTGGATGCTAGGCTGCGTCCTTCATGTGCCGCGACATGCGAGCGTGACTGACCCCATGCATGCGGGCTTATGAACACCCCGCATTATGGGCAGAGTCCACCGGGAAATTACTCAGGGAAGGGGTTGCAGAGCTGCAAGGTACTTCTAGGGACTGCAACCATCTGTCAGGGCATTTTATGTGATTTATGGAGAAATTAGATTGCTTGCCGGATAAGCGAGGATAAGGTGAGGGGACCTGCATAAGGACTGGGAAACAATCAGAAACCCCCGCATTCCAGCCGGATAAATGCACTCACTCATCGAGTAACGACTTGTCTTGTCTTGTTCTAAACATGATGTTTCCCACTTCCCCTCACGCCAACCCCAGAGCTTAGCCGCAGAGCCAATTGCTTCCTCCTGTCCGTAGCTTTACTCGTGACGAGGTCCTCAGCTGTTGAAGGGACTGCCGCGTTAGGGCAAAGATATTCCCCCCGTTCAATCATACATTACCCCTTGATCAGCAGCATGGTTGCCGGTCGAAGCTTTGCATACAATAGTGTTTAGGTACCAAAGTTCGCATCATGCAGGAAACTCGGCTCCTAAGCAATTAGTAGCATAATGTCTATACGTAGTTGGCAACACCGCCATTTCTGAGTCATATCGATAACAAGCCGGAAGGGGACTCGGGTAGAATCGGAAGAAGGACCTATGCGAGTACAGTACAAATAGAGAACTATAACTATCAATAATATCAATACCGCACTGGAGGTCATATCGATACATGCTACCAGAGATGTCTGCCCGATGGATTCCTCGACCACCCTTTTTCCACTCCCTCCTTCACTCCACCTCGACGGCTGCGGTGCGCCCTGAATTTCTCACTTCACTCAGTTCATCCTATGTCAACCCACGCCAGCACATCATAGGCACTGACGGCATCACCCAGACCATTCCTGGCTCGGCGGTAGCTGGAATTAGTGATGAGAGCGTCCTTGCACTCTTCACAAGCGGCTTTTTTGGTGGCTTCGTTTTTGCCCCGGAGTGGCTGCTGCTGACGGCTGCTGGGGGAAGAGTTCTACCTGTGGAGTATACCGGTCCGTATCTCCTGAGTCAATGCGAGTAATAGTAGAGTTCATTAATAGAACGATGCCTCAGGCTTTACAAGAGAAACCCACATGGCCCCAACTCTCTGGCGCCAGGCGCAGGTCTCCGACTCCCAGCTCCATCCTGTGGGCACCTGCTTTTTCGGCACATTCATGATTCTAGACAAGCACATTGCCACCGAGTCAGAAGTGACCAAAACCGGTCAACACGCTAGTTGGGTTGACTACGGCTTTGGGTCGGATGCATCCTCATTCGCAGGCTGTCACCGATTTCAGATCACAAGACTTGAAGGAAACGGGGACAGCAAGGGCAAGACAGACTCAACCGCCGAAAGCAAGGTGCAGATTGAGCTCCAGTCATTTCAATGCAACCCGCAGAAGAATGTACCTTTCAGCTCTGAGATCTTGAAACAATTTCATTATCAGTATGCGAGACTGCTCTTCGCGAATGGAATTCAATCCGTCCTCTTACGGAAAGCTTGAGCACGCCCTTTGATGGCTGCATCAAAGGCTCACGGCGGGTCCGAGGAGTTTGTATATTATTAATACTCGGAGTTTGGCTTTATGGACTACAGTGCGCAATACCCCGCTCTACGTGACAATCAACTAAGATCTTGGAAAATCAATATAGCCAGTTCTGAAATCGTTCTATGCTGTTAGAAATACATCAAGCCACTGAGAAACAAAAAGCAAATAAAGAAAGAAAGGGAGAGAGAAAGGGTGATCACGACATAACCCCGCAAGCCCCGTCAAACAACCTGTAGAATCTGTTGTAGCAACTCGTCTGAGCCTGGTCCAGTTGGGTTCGCAGCCCGCAACGCGTCATGCGCATCCTCCGGTGGATATATCAACTTCTGGTTAATGTAGCACTTGACGCGCTTCGCCATCTCCCCGGACATTTGGACCCGCCGCTCCCAGCCCCCCGAGATCACCGCCCCCCAACTGCCCAAGTCCAGACAGCACAGATAGGCTGCTTGGGAGTATTTCACCAGAGACTCACCCAGGAGATCGGCTGCTGCATTATGGCCCGCCACCCGACCCAGTTGCAGGGCATGCTGACAGGACATCAAGGCATAGTGCCCTTCCCTGTCCGCCATGGCGCACGCGGCATCGCCAGTGACCAAGATATGCTTGGCAGACGGGGCACGGAGCCATTCATCAACAAAGACTCGTGCGAGTGAGTCTTTTGGTCCCGGGATCTGCTGCGTGAGGGGAGTGGCCCGAACCCCGGCCGTACAGATGGCCGTTTTGGTGGCAATGCGTTCTCCGCACATGAGGGTGACACCATCCGCATCCACGGCTTGGATGCCCGAGCCCAATCGACTCTCAATGCCGAGCTCACTTAAGGCTTGTGTGATGACTGGACGCGGACCCGGTCCCAGCTCGGGACCGAGATCCTCAGCCTGATCTACCAGGATGACCCGCAGATTGGCAATATGACCCAATCGCTTGGGTAGTTCCGCGGCCAATTCGATTCCGGTAAAACCAGCCCCGCAGACCACCAC
This sequence comes from Aspergillus japonicus CBS 114.51, assembly GCF_003184785.1. Lineage (NCBI taxonomy): Eukaryota > Fungi > Ascomycota > Eurotiomycetes > Eurotiales > Aspergillaceae > Aspergillus > Aspergillus japonicus. The sequence goes on from NW_020291699.1 coordinate 25,408, forward strand.
GGTATCTCGCGCAGGGCTGGTGTCCAGAGACTGGAGTGTGGCCAGATGCGCGTCAAGCTTCGCAGCAGACTTTAGAGAGTCCACGTCAAACGCATGTTGGCGAAGCCCAGTGATACTTGGCGGTTGAACGACGGAGCTTCCGGTAGCCAAGATAAGGCGATCATACGGAACGTCGTATTCGGCTCCATCGGTGGACTGTGTATGAACCATGCGCGCCTTGACATCGATGCTCTGGGCGGTCCCCGGGCAGAACTCAATGCCAGTGGCCGCGAAAAGGGGACCCAGTGGGTGGATCATATTGCCAGCGTCTGCCTCGTAGAGACGAGGGCGGAGGACCAGAGTTGCACTAGGAGCAATGACCAGTACTTTGATATTGCCGGTCTGGTTGGCGAGGTTGATGAGACGCTGGGCTGCCAGTGCGCTCCAAAGCCCGGCAAATCCGGCTCCCAGGATGACGATTTTGGCTGGCATGTTTGGGATAGTGTCGAGTGGTCTAAGATGGTCTAAGATATGAGAGAGGAATGATTGATGAGTTGGAGATGATACAAGGAGCCCAGGCAGATGCATCTTCTAGAGATTTATAGAGTAGTCAATTTTATGGACGGGATTCCGGATATCAGGGTTCTAAAGTGGTACCCTGTATTGATGCTATACACGTTGACTCTCAATTCAATTGGCTATTCACCTCAAATACCCTCGAATACCCGGATACCCGGCGCTAGTCTGCTTTGGGCCTGGATGCTGAGTCATGCGGTCCCCGTCCCCCACTCCGTCTTCCTCTTCTCCATCTCCATCTTCTTGTCGATACTTGAGTAGCATCATCATCATCATCATCACTCTCCCTCGCCATGACTTCCAAAGTCACCCGTTCATCGTTGGCCTGCTTACCATGCCGGAGTCGACATCTCAAATGCGACGGCAAGCGACCCGCCTGCAGTCGCTGCGTGGAAGTGGCTCAGCCGTGTGAGTATACCCGGTCGCGTCGGGGGGGTCTGGACCGCGCTGCGCTGGCGGAACGGCGCAAGCGCTTGGCCGCCGCGGCAATAGCAACAGAGACAGAGGCAGAGACAGAGACCAACTTGCTCAGCAACATCCCAGCCAGCACAAAACACTTCAATATCCCTCCATCCACTGTGTCTACATCGACCTCTTCTACATCAACCTCCTCTCGGCCGCAGACGCAGATCGATCAGCCGGATCATGCCGGCCTCCTCGACTCGTACTACCGCCATTTCCATTCTTTGCATCCTTATGCACCACCGCAGACCCATCTCCTAACCCTCCTTCAGGATCCCGGTCAAGAGACCCGATGGAGGCCCCTGCTTGCTGTTATGTATTGTATAGGTCATATCTATCTGGCACACGAATGGTCCGATCCTTTAGAGGAGCAAGCCGAGACCTGCTTGGCTCAAGCCCCCCCCCTCGACCCCGTCCTGGTTCCGTCCCGCCTCCTCTACTCCATAGCTCTGTTCTGGTATGGGCGGAAGGAGAAAGCATTGTCTGAGAATCAACAAGCAGGACGATTGGCGAAAGAGCTGCAGATGTATCAGTCGCAATTTGCCCTCACTCACGGCGGCGAGGATCGAGTGCTACAAGAGTGTTGGCGGCGGGCGTGGTGGTCAGTCTATGTTCTGGACTTATTCTTTGCAGGCACGCTTGGCACGATGGCCTTCGCATTTCTAGACGTTCAGGCCACGGCGGGTCTGCCGTGCGAAGAACATGAATATGAGTCAGGTGTAAGTATGAAAAGTCCCCTGCCTCGTCACATACTGGCCCGACTCACGCGAAAGTAGGAAATCCCCCCGCCGAAGACTATGCAAGACTTTGACTGCCGCGAGTTCGCTCTTGATGACCCGGTCTTTTCGTCTTTCACCTACCTGGTTGGTGCCGCGCGATGCGCCGCAATGGCGATCGCGACCGCTCCAAGGAATACAGTCAAAGAGGACTCGACCCGAGTCATTCAGACGGCCGACTCAATACTGGACGGGTGGATGCTGCTGTTACCCCCGAGCCGGAAGCAGCTGATGAGCAAGACCGGCGAGATCGACGAGCTCATGTTTCAAGCGCACTTACTCATCCACGTGTAAGCCTGTTGCGGAATGCTCCCGAAAAATCAAATCGAGCTCACCATCCCTCACAAGCGCTTCTATCGGCCTACACCGGCCGTTTTCCGATCTCAAATTCAACCCGGTCGAGGATCTATCCAGCTGCGCCCGAGACCCACCTCCGAACGCCCCTACCCCGGAATTAGTCAACGTCCACACAGTCCGGGTCCTGCGATCCGTCGAAGCCCAGGTCCGCCTGCTGGCCCTCCCCGTGCAACAGTTTCATCATACCCCGTTCGTCACCTGCATGATCAGCGAGGGCGTCCTCTCGTTACTCTCCGCCTGCTACTGCCTTTTGGCAGGCAAGGACCTGGCCATTGCACGCGACCAGATACGGTTGATCATCGGATGCCTCAAGGCACTGGGCGAATGGTGGCCGAGGACCGCGAAGAACGTCCGCGAGATCCAGACGATCGCGAGCCACGTGCTTGGTCTCGTCCCCGCAACAGCGACCAGTGCGCGCTCCAGGGAGAGTACCAGCTCGAGTGAGCTACCCGGTCTAATTCACGGGAATGAGACAACGGCATCGGGAACTACGTCAGAAGTCTCAATATCTAGCTCCGAGTCGGATGTTCTTCTATCCTTAGACTCTCTACAAGACATGTGCGGGTGGTTTAACATGGGGGATTTGGATGCAGATCCGTCATGGGGTCTAGGGATTGGTCTTTAAACCCAGATCGGGGAGCATACTTACTGCTGGCAGTAGTCTCCCCTAGTAATCCAAGATATAGAAATAATACCATCATCGCAAAACTTGGCGCGTTCTCACACCGTAGCCTCTTTTGGGAGATCAAGATCATTGCCAGGTGACTGTGAAGGTGAAATGTCCTCCATTGTGCAACCACAGATTCAAAACCAGGGGTCTACGTAGCCTTATATTTGATGTTCTGGTTGACGTCAAAGACCCTTTATCAGCAATCCTCTACTTTCTTTTTCTTGCGCGTCAGAATGGTGAGATTATATTAAGACTGTATACTTCGTAATTATCAGTCTGACCCAGGTGAGCTCAGGACGAAACCAAGGGGGGTGGTTTGTGAGCGCAAATATATATCAAGCCATCGGAATGGCTTTCACAACATCCCAAGACCGACGACGAGAGCAAGTAACCCACACACCGGAATTTGCTCGCGATGGCTAGCGGCAGCACCGGTGAAAATGGGCCCAGCAGCGCTTCCGGTACTGGACGACCCCTGCACTGCAGACGTGTGCGCCGTCGCTTTCACGGTGGCGAAGGATGATGCTGCGGGCGAGTTGATGGGTGACTTCGACGGATTCGAAGTGTAGGCAGCCGCAACTGAAGATGGGACTGGTGTCTCAATGCCCTTCATGCTTGCAGGTGCCATTGGGTTAGATACGTTCTGTGCCGTGGAAGCACTATTAGACGCATTGGTGAAAGTAGCCGAGACGCCGGATTCGGATTCCAATGTTGAAGAACTTGCTGCGGACTGGGCGTCGTTCGAGATGGGCTCCAAGTCAAGGGTGGAGTCAGGGTTGGTCGACGCGGTGGGGTTGGTGGCTGGGCTTGAGGTAGTGTCGGGGCTGAAACCGGAGGGAGAGCCGGATGCAGGGCCAGAGCCGGAAGTAGAGGCAAGCGCAGAGTCGGTGCCGGAGCTGTGGCTAGAACTTGTGCTAGCGGCACTGTCGAAGGCAGGTCTAGAGGAATGCCCGTCAACAGGACTAGAGGATTGGCTGGATGAGGAGCTAGAAGAGAGCCCGAGTGAAGAGTCGGACACAGAATCCGAGGAGTATGAAGGGGAGCCGGGAAGGGCTCCAGCCGATGAGCTTGCATACGAGCTTGAGGCGAAGCCTGCAGAGGAACCTGTGAAAAAACCTGTGGAGGAACTTGTGGATGAATCTGAGGTAAAGCCTGGGATAGAGCCCGAGACAGAACCAGCCCCGGCTGAAGATTCAGAGCTAGGGCTCGACTCGGATGATAGATGATCTGCAGAACCAGAACCAGAGCTAGATTCCACCCCCGAGCCGATATTCAAGCTTGAAGTTGAACCGTCCCTCGAACTAGAAGTCAAGTCTGGGACAGCTGCTCCAGGTCTAGTAGAGACAGATGCAGTCTCCAAGCTGGGAACAACGCCATTTATGGAAGATGTGGCAGCTGCCTTATACTGGCTGATAGTGTTGGCCAGACCAGTACCTCCTCGACTTCCTGCTACACCGTCTTCACCAGCCTCGGGCAACACGGTGTGGGTATAGCGCGATGCGGAATCGGTTGCACTTGCAGGGATGCGATCGACTGCTGCGGTAGCCAGAGTTGCCTTGGCCGGAATGACCGTGGTTCCAGCCACCAATGTCTGAGTACTTATGAATGTGGTCTGGGCGCGAGCCGGACAGTTGGTGACCTTTGCAGCGCACGAGGTGATGGTCATCGTTCGGGTTGTCAGAATTGTGGACGTATAGGAGCCATCGTCGACGACGGTTGCAGTGGCTGTGACAGGACAGATTGTGGTTGAGACAAGAATCGTTTCGGTCGTGAGGTATGTGGTCTTCTTTGAGACAGGACAGTTAGGGATAGTGGAAGGGCATGCGGTGATTGTAGCAGTGCTAGTGGCGAAGACGGTGGATGTAGTCAAGTCAGGCCCGGCAGAAATTGATGTCGCAGCATCAGTGCTCGGCACAGTCCTTGTAACAGCGGAGGTCACAGGAAGACCATTAGATGGCAAATTCGAAAAGCCTGGAGTCACGACTGGCGTCGCGGTAGATTTGCCTTCGGTCGGAGCAGAAGACACTGTAGCTGAAGGGAGGAGTGGAGGCGCTGATGAAGCTACCACCGACGAGAACTTGGGAACTGAAACTGGGACAACCACCGGCGTCGTGACAGGAGTGAAGGCAGTGCGACCTTCAGAAATAGAGGAAACGGCAATGCGACTGCGGCTCACTACAGCGGACGGCGACCGAATGGGCGTTGAGAACGGTCTAGCTGCAGATGACACTGGAGACACAGGTATCCGGCTGGAACTGGCGATTGGCGACGAAGAGACTGGTGCTGAAGACACGGTCCCTGCTGATGAAACGGGTGAAGAAGAAGGAACAATAGCACGGCTAGGGCTAACATTCGCAGACGAGAGAATTGATGCCGAGGACACTGCCAAAACTGATGTGGCGGGCGAAGAAGAAGCAGCAGCAACAGCACAGCTAGGGCTAACAATTGCAGACGAGGAAATCGCTGCTGAGGAATGGATGGCAGACGATGAAGGCACAGGAGTTGAGCTCGCTACCACGACTGATGAAGATGTACGTACTGGGCAACTCACACTTGGGATACCCAAGTGGACATTGGCAATTTCCATGTCGGGCAGATACGTATAGTCATCGGTAGTGCATTGCACACTGACGAGGATTTGAAAGTCCGAAACTGTGGCATCCCAGCTTCCATTCGCCGTCATCCAGCCACTATCAGTGGATGAAAGCGTGACCTCGTCATGGAAGAGATCCAACAGAAGTCCCGAGGCATCATCCGACAGCCGGTAGTCGATACTGCAAGAGACAGCCACATCGGAGTCATACTCCCCTGCCTTGAGTCTCCAAGAAGCTGAGGCCACGTACGTTTGTCCAACTTGTGCGTCGGCAATGGTTTGGTTGAGTTGGTAGAAGTTATAATTCGAGCCTGACACGAACCTAGACCGACCTGGTCAGCGTAAGCGTTCGTGATAAACTGCTGTGCCCCTCACTTACACGCATTGACCACCACCCGGGGCATTGTCGTCCACCAAGTCGAGATTAGTGCTCCGTGACATGTCACGCCAAACTGTACTCTCGTCGTCGGAGAAGTCGCCGTCTTGCACCAGTTCCCCGGTCAAAGTGGTTGTGGCAGCTGCACACTGGGATGTACAGACCACCTCCGGTCCCAAGAACGAGACGCTAGAGATCTGGAGCGTACTTGTGGAAGCCTGCGAGCAGGTAATGCTTAGCCGGAGGGTCGCCTCGGTAGTCGTTGATTGCCATTGTCCCATTATCAAATCCCAACCAGTGGCGCTTCCATCCGCAGACCAAACGTAGCCATAGGTCACAAACCGGGAGGAATCCTCGGTCACAGCGTAGACATCCATCTCACAGTACGGGTAGGCTCCGTTCGAGTCTGCCTCTCCAAATAGGTTGGCATACATGTTGAATTGGTAGTAGGGGCCCTCTCGGAGTGAAATGGGTTGCTCCAGCACGAACCCATTCTGCGAGGTGCTATAGGGTATTTCACTAGGCACTGCGCGTTAGAGACATGTGGAAGCACAATGAGACAAGACTGCAGAAACTTACAGATAACCGCCATTGTTAGCACCTCCACTGGTCACGATCGAGTATTCATCCGAGGTCGAGGTCGAGGTCCAGGCCGACTCGTCTGTGAAATCGCCGTTGGCCACTGCATCGCGGGTGACCTGGGTGCAGACGTCGATGTCGGTGGCGTAGACAGCATCAATGCCGTAACTTACGAGCCATACTAGTGGCCACAGGGAATGAATGAGTCTCATATTTGATCTTCAAATGATCGTGTGTGGGTAAGCGAATGACAATGACGACCAAGTCAAGGAGCGGACGGGCCACAAGGGCCGAAGTAGACTTTGCGAAGGACTGGGACGGAATCTCTTGAGGACGGTGAAGTCAATTAGGAACTCTTTGCCATTTATAACATCTTGTCATTTGGCAGTGGGCCTTGAGCGCGTATCTGGATGGATGGATGGCTCCATCTTCGGAGGTCGGCGTGTCCGTCTCGGGAAGAATTGCCCTCATTCCCACGCCAACACGAACTACGCCCCACTTTCATCGCTAGTTTTGTCCCTCTATTGATCATCCCGGAGGAATGGGTCAATCAAGCCGATTTTTTCCCCTGAAAAGTTCCCATTTTCAACTCTGTTGACGCGGTAGACATGATAAGCAGCTGAAATACCCACCGGCCCTGATCCTGGGGTTGAAGTCATGCACAAGTTCCCATCGCCTCAGGATCACCACATAGCGAAGAATCGAGTTGCTACCTCCGAAGTGACTCTAGAGCAGAAATCTAAATCCTCGAGTCACAGCCTGACCAGGCAGCCCATGTTCTTCATTATCGTTTCGCTGGCCACTCGAGGCCCCCATATCGGTACCCTCTTCTCGGTCCAACCGCTTGTTCAGTCGTCCAAGGTAAATGCGCAGGATTGTGGCAAAGATGATAGTCATGGAAGACATTGCGATGTTCACGCTGAACGCCGTGATATATCTTGGTGATGCCGAGTCTGTCATCAGAACGATCAGTCAACCATTTGACTAAATTTGACTCATCATGTTAAAAGGACAACTTACTCGGGTATAGATACGGTGTATAGATCTGGCAAACATTACTCAGACAATTGATTAAGGCGAGAGCCGCCGCTCGCTTTGTTGCGGGACGGGGGAGGACTGTGTCTTGTCAATCAAGGGGCTCTTGTACGCGTGACATAGGATGCGCCATACTGTTGGAGATGTAGCCCAGGGCCACCACGTAAGTGGAATAGATTCCAGGGAGCATGATACACATCGCCCTAATTCCAGTCAGCCTCAATGGCCAATAGTCTTAGAAAAAGAAGGAACATACACATAACGTGCGCCGAAAGAATTTCCCGCCATGGCGAGGATGAATGACACAATGGCGAGAATCGGAGGCAGGGCGATGTGCAGATAGCGCTCGCCCGTCAAATCAGCGTGCCAGGCATTGATCAGGACGACAATGGTTCCGATCAAATACGGTGGTGTCGTGAGCAGCAAAGTGTCGATATTATTCTTTCCCAGCCCAGCCATTACACTACACATCATGAGCACTATATCTCGCCGGAATGGTTGATGCAGATACATACCTCGGGAAAAAGGTAGTTACAGCTCCTGAAGCTGTGCAGCCGTAGATGGTTCCCAGTAGGAGCCAGGCTTTGATATCGCTGGACTGAGGGTTAGCTGCAATCGTTCCCACGGGTTCCAAAGCTCAACGTCTTGAAGCTCTTACAAGAATGCCAACTTGGCGCCATGCAACATAGACTGGTGCTGTTGGTCCACCCAATCATCCTCACCGATGTCGGCCTCCAACCGCCAGGCAGCCAGGGCTTTCTCTTCCTCCGACAACCATCGCGTGGTTCGTGGTAGATCGGGGATGATGAAGAACGCAATGAACGCAACAAATACCTGGTCGCGATGTTAATCCCTCTGCTTCGATATCGCGGTGCGTCGCGCACTTACAGTAAGCGATCCTTCGATGATGAATAACCATCTCCAAGCGCCCAGGCCTCGGGCGCCATTCAGCCCACTGGTGATTCCCGCCGAGATGAGACCGGAGAAGGCACCTGATAGCAAGGACCCGGAATATAACAGTGCAGTTCGTTTCCCAAGTTCTTTGCGGGTGTACCAGGCGGAAAGCAGATACAGGCAGCCGGGCTAGCAAGTCATCAGCATGGCTTCAAGTGTGCCATTTGGCTATGTCGGCGCACATACGAAATACGCGGCCTCGACAAATCCCAGAAAGAAACGACAAAGTAGTAGACCCGTGAAGTTGTGCGTGGCAGCAGTGGCGCAGGAGATCACGCCCCATACCAGCATACACCCGGGGAGGTAGAGCGAGGGCTTTCCCAGCTTGTTCAAGATCATGTTGGATGGGACTATGCATGGATCCATCAGTCTGAGAACCCCAACAATGGACGCCAATCAACTAGACGTACCCTGCATAAGCAAGTATCCGATGAACAGAATGCTGACCGAGAGCTGGAAAGAGGTCAATTATGCACTGAAGAATGGTTTTCCGAGCGTGGGTCTACCTGATACTGGTCACCCTTCAAGTTTAAGTCTGTCTCCAACCCGGCCAGTTTGGCAGCTGCAATGTTGTTGCGGTCCAGGTAGTTCAGGATGTACATGGCCACGATCATGATGAGCAGTCGAATGTCCACTTTGCGCACCAGTTTCTTCTCCAGTCGTTGTCGTTCATCGTCGGGGAGGTTGCGAATGTTGCGTACCAGGTCGCTGTCCTGGCTCTTGATGGGATTCCCATCTTCACTGTATTCGAGATGGTCGGCAGTGACATCTTTCCTGATATCAGCCATGGCTCTTGGTGTAGAAGGTCTGTTCACGGAATGGAATTTGAAAGGAAGTGGGATCAGAGCCAGCAGACCTGTCCACAGCACAGCCAAGGAGACAGAGACCGACCAGGATTCTGCCAAGCTTAAATGGAGAAGAACCTGGGGTAATTCCCACTGGTAATTGCGGGGTAGCAGGGCCGTGAAGCACGGACTGTGAACCCTTGATTCGTATAATTCGGAAAAGAGCCACTGCTGTCGGATACGTATTCTTGTTTGCCTCTTCTTATCCGAGGAGGAGGTCAACCACGAGGCTCATGATCTTCAGTCGCAAGTGACGCCAGTCCATTGTGTTGTACCATACAGTATTGAATTGAATTTCTCCAGCCTATGCACTTTACATGTTCTGCCTGAACGACAATAGGGTGGTCGAGTGGCCATTGCGAAGGGACTCGGATATCCATCACATTCATCTATGTAACTGTACTGTAATCACCCTCTCTAATCTCCATCTCTCTACTGCATACATCAAGCCTGAGCCTTGAGTCGTTTCTGCTCTTCCGCCCAGGCCAGTGCGCTTTTCCGAGCACTCTCTTCGCCCACCTCACCAAAGATGTCTATCCCCAGGCGGGCCGGGAAGTTCATACGTTGGTGCTTTTCCAGGGATTCAATCGCGTTGAATGCCTCCTCGGGCAGGACAAAATCTAAATTGACAATCGTATGGTCAGGCCTACATTCTCAGTATCCGATAGACGTTCTAAATACGGCATACCTTCGAAGTTGCTCTGGATTCTCTCGGGGGTGACCGACTTGGGCAGCACGACGGTGCCGCGCTGAACCGCCCAGCTAATCAAGACCTGCGCTGGAGTCTTACCCAGGCTCTTGGCCGTTTCGATGACGAGAGGATCATCGACCGCGCTAAGTCCACGTCAGTTACCGTACCTGCAGTCGGAAAATGCTTAACGCCACCTACCGCGGAATGTTATAAATGTTGTTTCCGAGGGGAGAGTATCCCTCTACCACAATCCCCTAGACACGACACCCGTTAACAACCCCTTGAGACACAACTTTGAGGAGACTCACTTGTTGTTTAGACCACTCCAAAAGGTCTTTTTGCTGAAGATAGGGATGCGCCTCGATCTGGTTCACGGCAGGGGGGATTTGGGCTCTGGCGATACGTCAGTCAACTCATTGTTTCCATGAGACCAGTGCACGGACGTCTTGAGCAATTCTTCGATCTTCTCGCGGGTGAAGTTGCTCACTCCAATAGAGCGAATCTTCCCCTTGGCCACCAGCTCCTCCATTGCTGCCCAGGTATCCTTGGCCGGCACGTCGATCACATCAATCAAGCCCGTCTCCTCGACGATCGGCTGGTTGGTGGTGGAGGAATAACGGAACGAGACTGGCCAGTGGATCTATATGACATTGAGTCAGTCCCACCAGCCTGCCCCCTTCAACACCAGTGTTGCCTCCTACCAGGTAAAGGTCCAAATAATCGGTTTGAAGGTCGGCTAGGGTCTTGTCCACGGCGGCTTCGACATGTTCGGGCTGGTGATGGGTATTCCACAATTTGCTGGTAAGCTAGGGCCACGTCGCGGTCAGTTCCGAACTCCAAGGCCATTCACATTCAACGAATGATGGGTATACGCACGAAGATCTCCTCGCGCGGAATGCCCGAGGCTTTGATACCATCTCCAACCTCTTGTTCGTTTCCGTAGATGGCAGCAGCGTCGATGTGACGATAGCCTCCTTTGAGGGCGGCAACCACGGCCTCGCGCACCTCGTTCGGCTTCGATTGCTGGAATAACCGCGCTATCAGTATCCATCTTCCCGGGCGTTTCGTTCAAAAAGCGACATACCCATGTCCCAAGCCCGACGGCAGGGATCTCATAGCCCGAGTTCAACTTGAACGTGCGTCCTGAAGCCATATTGGGGATGATAGAGGGATGGAGTGGTGAGTCGGTGGGAAAGAGGGGTACGAATGAGACAGATGCCACGCACGCAGCAATATCAACAGCAATCTTGGCCACCTGAATCAATCTAGCCCAAATTTTGCTAGCCCCGCGGTTTTATCAATATCGAGCCCGAGTGACGCCATCTGCGCCCGCCTCGGAAAAGTAGCGGAGTGGTGATGCTTATCCGAAGGGCTTTCCCCTCCGAGCTTTCTTTTTCCGAGACATCTTTTCCGCCGCACCTGTTCCGGAGTGCCTCCCTGTGCCAAGATGGATCGCGACAACCCATCTTGTGGACGCTGCTGCATTTCAACATGGCCGGCCTGTGTATCCTGTCCTGGCATACCATCTCTATCGCCAATTCTCAACAATCATGGCACCTATCACCCAAATCGAGTATTTTCGAGTCCCCCCACGATGGTTGTTTGTCAAGATCACCGATGGCGATGGCAACACTGGCTGGGGTGAAGCCTCCCTTGAAGGTCACACGGAGGCAGTGGAAGGCTGCTTGGACGCCTTCACGGCTCGCTTTCACGGCTTGGATGCCAAGTAAGCTAGACCGGTCCAAACCTGCATTCTACATTCGCTCTGGCTGACTCGATTCCCTTCGCCATATAGTGCAATCGAGCATATCTGGCAGAATGGCTATCGCATGGGATTCTATCGCGGAGGACCAGTTCTGATGAGTGCCTTGGCTGGGATTGATATTGCCCTTTGGGATCTCAAAGGTGAGCGCGCGCTCTTAACCCCTTGCATTGCGCACATTCACGCCTAATCGTCTCGTTCTCTCCTAGCGCGCCGACTGGGCTTACCCATCTACGAACTCCTGGGCGGCAAAGTTCGGGATCAATTGCGAGTATACGCCTGGATTGGAGGCGACCGACCGGGGGATGTTGAGGTGCAAGCGTAAGAGCCACAGGTTCTGTGTCTGGGCAGATATTCTGACTTGCAGGCCTTTCTATAGACGCGCACGAATCACGCAGGGGTTCAAGGCGATTAAAATGAACGCTACCGAGGACCTGGGCTGGTTAGATTCCCCCCACACCTTGGATACATCGGTCGAGCGTCTCAAGACTGTTAAGGCACTTGGCCTGGACGCGGGCGTAGACTTCCACGGGCGCGTGCACAAGGCGATGGCGATCCAGTTGGCCCACAAGCTCGCCCCGCACGAGCCACTGTTCATCGAGGAGCCACTCCTGTCCGAGCACCCGGAGTCAATCGCCGCCCTGTCCAAGCTGGTGCCCATCCCTATTGCGCTGGGGGAGCGCCTGCACAGTCGGTGGGACATCAAGCCGTTCCTGGAATCTGCATCGGTCAGTATTCTCCAGCCGGATATCTGCCATGTGGGTGGCATTTCGGAGCTGCGTCGGATGGCGACCATGGCGGAGGCCTACGATGTGGCCTTGGCTCCCCACTGTCCGCTGGGTCCCATTGCCCTCGCGGCCAATTTGCAGGTCGATGCCGTCTCGGCCAATTTTGCGATCCAGGAGATGAGCGTGGGGATCCACTACAACCACGGCTCAGCGGATATTGGCACGTATGTCAAGAATCCTGAAGTCTGGACGGTGCAAGACGGCCTGATTCGGTTGATGGATGGTCCCGGACTGGGGATCGAGCTGGATGAAGAAAAGATCCGGGCTGCAGCGGTGGATGCCACTGCCTGGCGAAGTCCAAGCTTTCAGGGTCCCGGGGGAGAGTGGCGAGAATGGTAGGAGTAGGAAGGGATATGTATATTGCCTGGAGATGTTAGAGCCCTCCCCTTCTTAGGTACTCGTACTAGAGTACAGGACAGTACATGGCTTTCCAATGGGAAGTAACAAGGCCTTGGTTGTATTAAGCTATTCGATTCGCCAATGTAAGCGAACTCAAGCACAATTTCCAAGAAAGGGTAGAGAGTGGATATTACTTCTACTTCCAAAGGATACTCGTATAGTTGTAGTATAGAGACCTCGTGACTTAACTTTACCCCGTGGGGTTGGAGGTGACTAATCCACTAGTTAACTAACTACGTATCCGACCTCCGACCTTCCGCATCTTCTCCCCTGCATCCATCCACTCTCCACTCTCCACTCTTCTATTCCATCTTCAATAACTAATACCTCTCTCATCATCTACACACTCTTTCCATGGACACGCTGCCGGAACCCCCTCGCAAAAGACGATGTGGCAAGGAGCGAGTCCGCGTAACTCGTGCCTGCGACGCCTGCAAACGGTAGGCAAACCTCGATCCACGCTCTCTTGGTGAACATTATGCTGACTCGGAATGATAGAAAGAAGCTACGCTGCTCAGGGACGCTGCCATGTTCCCTCTGTCAGCGCACCGGCAAACCATGCGACTACACAGCCGAGTACAACCGGGGAAAGCTCCCTCCCATTCCCTCTCGTGAACAGCCCAATACTCCTCCCAGGACAGAGACCACCACCACCACCGACTTCCCCCTCGGATCTCCAGCCTCGCCAGTCAGAGAGAATGGCTTTGTGAACGAGGCTCCCTCTGGCGGCTCTCCTGAAGCACATCAGACCGATATGGAGGGTCACTATGTAGGACCTTCGTCAGGGGTTTCCTTTCTGATTCGAGCCCAGAGGAGACTGCAAGAGCAGATCTCCCTCCCGATCAATGCCCCTATCTTCAGCTTTGGTGACGCCCCGTTGTCAAAGCTGGACCCGGCTTTTCTGCTGCTTCCGCCTCGATCTGAAGCCGATATCCTCATTGCTCGATACTTTGATTTCGCCTTCCCGACCCACCGCTTTCTCCATCAGGCCCAGGTGGAGGGATGGGTCTCCGAGTTCTATGGTCCCCTACAGGACTCGGCGGTGGCGGGGCCTGGCAAGCGCGCCATTCGAGCCTTGGTTTTGATGGTCCTGGCTCACGCGAAGCAGTGTTTACCAGAGTCAGATCAAGGGATCGGAGCGTCGGTCAACGGCACCCTCTACCTGGCGGCCGCGGAGCATCATCTGGCTGCAGAGACTGGCCCGGTGCGCTTGACGAGTGTGCAGGCCCGCTTGGCCCAGTGCTTCTACCTTCTGTCGCAGTCTCGCATCAATCATTGTTGGAGTCTGTTCGGGACGACCGCCCGCCTGGCCATCGCCATTGGCCTTCATCGGGCTCGCAGGAGAGACCGGGGATCTGGCTTCGATTGCGTGGAGGGGGAGTGCCGAAAACGCGTCTTCTGGTGTGCGTATAGTCTCGACAACTATCTCAGTGCCGCTCTAGGCCGTCCGCGCATCTTTCATGACGACGATATTGACCAGGAGCTCCCCTCGGTCGCAAATGACAGCCACATTCTAGCCGACCAGATCCTCCCGGCGACGACATCGGCTCAGAGCATTATGCTGGCCCCCGTCTATCATGCCAAGCTGTCGGTCATTATTGGGGGAATCTTACATGATGTCTACGGGCCCCGGCGGGCCAGCGGGCAGGTGGAAGCGGCAGCGGCCGCCAAATACGGGGCCAGTCTGTCTCGCTGGCGTCAGGAGCTATCGGGATTCCTTGATCTGGCAAATGTTGATCTGCTCATGCTGACCTACCAACGACAGTATACCGTTCTCAATCTCGCTTTTTACCATGCGCAGGTCCTACTATACCGACCCTTCATTCTGAAAGACTTTGGTCACTCCACCGTCACCCGCCCTCAGAATGACAAATCATTTGAATCGGTCCGAAAGTACACTGGACTGTGCCTGGAGGCTGCCATGAAGATCGCAGCAATCGTCCGTGAGTTATGCGACCGGGGCAGAATGTATTCTACCTTCTGGGTAAGAGGCCCCATCTTCACGACTCCAAACAAGCCCACTGATAAGCCCGTGCGTAGTTTACCCATTACTACACATTTTCCGCGATTGTCGTCCTCTACGTCCATGTGGTCCAGGGCTCTACACAAGTGAATCGACCGGACCGACTGGACTGGTATCTTCGGATTGCTGAGCAAGCCCAGCGGGATCTCGCCTTCTGCGGCTCGCGCTCCTCGTTTGCACAGCGCTACGTGCTAGTGCTCGAGGAACTTCGGCAAGAAGCTCGAACAGCGATCAACCATACTCGTTCGGGGGTATTAGGAAGCCAGACTGTCTTCTCATCTGGTCTGGGCCAACCACCTCCATCACAGCACGGACATGGCAGCACCGGACCCGATGGAGCTGCAGAAGCCAGTGTGGGCGAAGCCTTGTTCGGCCTCCAACCTCTGCAGACCGGGGCAAAACCTGCGGACAACCAGTGGATGGACCTGACCTCTGTGCACCTCCACCCGCAGCCCTCGCACGGCAACCCTACGAACGATGCACTCGGTGGGACAGTGATTATGAATATTTCCGACTGGGAAGCCTTGGACTCGCTAGCAGTTGCTGGACTAGGAGAGCTGGACTATCTTTTTCCTCTGGATGAATTTCAAGGTGTCTAGCCTCGAGGCAAGCAGACTGCGAATACTTGATATTAGGCTTCAGACGACAGACCTCGGATTGCACAGCAAGGTAGAAAGAGATTACATGAGATTTCGACATGCTCAAGCTAACAAGAGACCTTTGAGTAAGACTACAAGTCCGGCAGCTCCGGGATCAGGAACTTCGCTCCAACCTTGCTCGGGGACATAGACAGCGCGCCCCAGCGAAGCTCGCATTCCTTGCGTTCGATCTCGGCCAGCCTGTGCGGCTATCAAAGCTGCATCTGTGGATTCACCCGCTTGCAGCGCTCTGATGAACGGCTCGAGCGCATCCATCAACGTCCGGTCACCTACTCGAGCTGGAGTGGCGCGCTGCAGAGTATCGAGTCCCGCCACACAAGCCTCGCTCCATTCAGCGGCTCCGACTAGTCTCTCTTCCTGCAGTCCTACTCCACCGTTGCGCAAGAAGGCGCCGACTGCATTCAGGAAAATCGCGTAAAGCGCGCCCGAAGTGCCATCCATGTTGTCCTCGACCACCTTGGCAATAGCCTCCACGGTCCCAACCACATCACCGTCGGGGTGCACGCACCCGCCCTTCTCCAAGTCCGCCAGAATTGCTCTGGCTGTCCGCGCCAGCGTCGAGCCACAGTCTCCATCCCCGACCAAGGAGTCGAAGCGATCAATTTCTTCCTCCGCAGCCACAACCTTGAGACAGGCGCGACTAATGGCCGCCGAAAGAGATATGTTGTCCACTATTGGCTCAAGATTATTGTTAGACAGTGTGTCAATGCCGCATACACGGAGGTATCGCAACAATTTCACTGACCTTTCAGTCGCGATGAACCTGGGTCCAGGCGTTCGGCCTGTTCTTCCACAGCAAATAACTTTCTTGCTACGGGAGAGGTTTCCAGGTGTTGGTGGGCGGTCCAGCCAGGAGTTGATGCAGGGGCATCTAAGGCTTGTATCATCGCCTTGCTGGCTTTGAGCAATGTGATGCTAAATCCTTTTCCGTCCAGGCTGGTCATGTAAGCCCCAGCGTATACTCGTCTTGGATGCAAGCTGCGTTTACCTGCGCCCCTGCTGTTAGCCAACTTTGATCACAGAAGGGAATCTCTACCTTACCAAGTCGTCCGACGACCACCTTCGTCATAGCTGAGAACTCGAGGTTCGAAATGCCACCAAGGTTGTTAACCATGAGCACCAACTCTTCCGCATCGTCGAACCGGACATAGGCTCGATCCTCGTCTTCCTGATCCAGTAATTGGTCCAGCATCTGATCCACAAGAACGTTGATATGAGGTTGAGGCTTAAGCACGTAGCATCCTGGCTCATTGTGGATCCCCATGCCGACCTCGACCTGGTCTGTCCGGACCGTCAGGTCTGTGGCAGGCTTTCCCACCAGATGCACATGATCCAAGGCAGCCCCCACCGTGGCCAAATTCGCCACAACTTCCTCACCTAACTGATACACTTTCTTCAAAGTGGCGTCTTCCTGCTGCGCGACCGCCCCGAGGATCTTCTCCACGAGGACCGTGCCAGCTAGCCCTCTCCGGCCTACCTTGCCACTTTTGCGTCGGCCAACCGACACGTCGTCCCCCACGACTAAGACTGCCATCTCATGGCCCGCGAGACGAGCCTTCTCCGCAGCGAGATGGAAGTGGAGAACATCCCCGGTGTAGTTCATGATGATCAGCAGTGTTCCAGCCGATCCCCCAGCCGAAGCAATCGTGTTCTGGATTTGATGCACACTTGGCGACGCAAAGACGGACCCAGAGACCGCAGCGCTGAGCAGGCCATCGCCTACCAGGCCGGCAAACGAAGGCTCGTGTCCCGCACCACCGCCAGATATCAAAGTCACTTTGGCGTTGCCGTCATGGCGGGAATTAATGATCGCTGCAGTGCATTAGCATTAGTTCGTACTGCACCCGTTTGACATTGGGTTACCCACATTTATTCTCCGGGTCGTAGATCAGCGATGGGTGGGTCAGTGCCAGGCCCTGAAGCGCATCCTGCACGAGAGTGGTCCCGTCGTTGATGAAGTGTCTGGCTGCCATTGCGCTGAGCGTGAAGCGAATGCGTAAGTAAATGCGTATGATGCTGGGACGACCGCAGCTTCAGCTTCTTTGTCGCGACTTTTATTCATTTACATGTTTGCTATACCCTGTCCTGCAACGTGAAGAATTCCGGACCGCTTCGAAAGTGAGCCCATGTCAAGAATACAAGTCCGGTACCCTCGGTTGAGTCAATGCACAGGTGATGATTTTCCGCCCGGATGATTGCGGGATACCGAATACATGCGAGGGGAATAAAATCCGAAGCTTTTCCCCAGACGCGTTTCTAACTCGATGCTACAGTTTTCCGGGCTGGGGGGGCGATTGCTTCGCTCGGCTAAGGCGATGCTTATCCGAGTGGGGGGGGTCTTTTCCGACCCCACACCCTAAGTTAACCGGGGAATTCACTTGCGTGAGGTACTCCGTACTCCCCCCGCAACAGCATCTACGGAGTAATAGATAAACAGTTCATTATATGCCGAAGCCGCATTTCAGCCAAAAAGGCTTATTTTCCATCTTTTCCATTCACGGTAATCATGCTTCTCACACCAGACATGGACAGCGTGACAGAGGCCCGACAGCTGGGTGAACTCCCACCCACCCCGCCTCACGAAAAGGAGATCTTCCCCCAGACGATCAACGACGTCTTGTTGCAACTCATTCAGGATGCGCCAGACCTACCACTGGTTGGCTACCCGGGAAGCTCTCATGGGGTCAGCGACTACGTATACTACTCTGCTCGCCAGCTGGATCGCTTCGCCAACGGCGCAATCGAACAGTTGAAGAAGACTGGACTTGAACAGGTAAGAGCGATGCCCACATCAATATGGTCCCTCTTCCATTCTCATATCGCTACGCAGTTCTCCCACCCGACGGAGAACCGGGTTGTCGCGATTCTCGGCGCCTCCAACCTCGACTACATCGTGTCTCTTTTCGCATTGACCCGGCTGGGATACGCCGTCTTGCTGCTCTCGACACGACTCAGCACGGAAGCCTACGTGAATCTCCTCGCAGCCACTAAGTGCACTCAACTCCTTTACTCCGGGTCAACCGCAAAGGCTGTGAACAAGCTCGAGTCTACCGCATCCCTTGCTACCTACAAGATTCCGGAGCATGCCGCGTACTCAACGACCACCTTCAGCTCGTCTTTACAGCTGACCGACAACAGTCACCTGAGTCAGAAATGGGCGTTCATCATTCACTCTTCTGGGTCAACTGGCCTCCCCAAGCCAATCTTTCAGACTCACGGGGCGTGCATCGCCAACTACAGCACCAGCAAGGGCTACCGGGCCTTGCTTACCCTGCCGCTGTACCACAACCACGGCCTTTCGACCTTCTTCCGGTCGCTGTTTAAGCGCAAGCCTGTTGCGATCTACAACGCAAACTTGCCCTTAACAGGCAATCATGTGCTCGATACGATGCGGGTGACAACCCCAGAGAGCTTCCATGGGGTGCCGTATGTGCTCAAGTTGTTGAGTGAAGTCGAGGGCGGTGTCGCGGCACTAGCGCAGTGCCAACAGGTTCTCTTCGGGGGGAGCAGCTGCCCTGATGATCTGGGGGATCTTCTTGTCGAGCAAGGCGTGCGGCTGATCAGTCACTACGGCGCGTATGTTGCCCGCTTCAAAGATGCCTTAATGCCTGCATGCTAATCCAGACGGCAGAACTGAACTCGGCCAGCTCATGACCTCCGAACGACCCCCAGAAGACAAGGCATGGAACTACGTGCGACCTCTGCCCAAGGTGGCTCCTTTTGTGAAGATGGACCCGTTGGAGGATGGCTCGTACGAGTGTGTCGTGCTCGATGGACTACCGGCCAAAGTCAGCTCGAACTCGGACGACCCACCAAACTCCTTCCACACGCGCGATACGTTCCTGAAACACCCGTCCATCACGAATGCGTGGAAATACTTGGGCCGACTGGACGATCGCATCACGCTCGTCAACGGCGAGAAGGTGCTCCCCGTGCCCATCGAGCACCGGATCCGTCAAAATCGCGGTGTGCAGGACAATCTCGTGTACGGCGTCGGACGTCCGCTCCCGGGCCTGCTTGTCGTGCCCAGCGTCGAGTGCCAAGGGATGGCAAAGGCAGAGATCCTCGACCAGATCTGGCCGGACATCGCCGCGGCCAACGCGAATGCTGAGGCTTTCAGTCAGATCTCCCGCGACATGGTGATCATCTTGGACCCCGGCTGTTCGTATCCCGCCACCGACAAGGGGACCATGATCCGCAACCGGTGCTACATCGAATTTGATGATCTAATTGAGGAGAAGTACCACAAGCTCCAGGAAGGCGGCTCAACTGCCGCAGCGAACCGCCGCGTCTTTGAAAACGTGCAGGAGCTGGAGCAGCATCTGTTGTCTCTGTTCCGAGACGAGTTGGGATTCAGGGACATCGATCTGGACACTGACTTTTATGAAGCAGGGGTAGACAGTCTTCAGGCCATCAAGGCACGTGGTGTCATTCAAAATCAAGTGGACATCGGGTCCGCTCAGCTGGGTCATAATGTGATTTACGACTGCGCCAACGTTCGCAAGCTGGCTGCCCATCTCGACGCAGTCCGGACCGGGCAAGAGAGCAGCGTTGAAGACGAGCTGAGTGTCATGGCCCGACTGATCGATAAGTACTCGACTTTCGTGAGCAGACCCGCTGCCAAAGAGACTGTTGTAAGTTTCAGTGCCTCACTAGATCTCTTTGGGATCTCCATCAGGTACTAACCCACGCAGCTGCTTACCGGCACCACCGGCTCATTGGGCGTATACATCCTCTCACGCCTCATGGAGAACCCAGCCGTCAAGCAGATCTACTGCCTCGTTCGGGCGAGCAGCCCCTCTGACGCACTGGACCGCGTGCTCACAAGCCTGTCCACCCGATCGCTGCCAATGGTTAACGTGTCCAAAATTATCGCCCTGCCATCACAGTTCGGGCGCGAGGATCTCGGCCTGCCAGCTGAGGTATTGAACGACCTGCGCCAGTCGCTCACCAAAGTCATCCACGCTGCGTGGGCCGTCAACTTCACCCTGGGCGTGCAGAGCTTCGAGCAACAACACATCCGCGGCGTCCACAACCTGATCAACCTGTGCCTCTCCAGCACGCGCACCTCCCCGGCCGAGTTCTACTTCTGCTCCTCCATCTCCGCCGCCGCCGGGACGCCTCTGCCGGCGACCATCGCCGAAGGCCCGATCCCGGAGCTGGCGCACGCCCAGAACATGGGATACGCGCGCTCTAAGCTCGTGGCAGAGCGCATCATTCAAGCGGCGGCCGAAACGACGGGAATGATCGCCAAGGTCCTCCGCGTGGGCCAGATCGTCGGCGACACGGTGACGGGCAAGTGGAACCGCACCGAAGCCATCCCGCTAATGCTGCAGACCGCACACACCCTCAAAGCTCTGCCAGCGCTGGACGAGACCCCTTCCTGGCTGCCTGTCGACGTGGTGGCCGATGCAGTGCTCGAACTCAGCGGGATTGCCACCGCCGATTCCTCCACCTTGGCAGCAGTCTCCCGCCACGACCCAAGGGTCGTCTACCACGTGCAGAACTCGAGAACCTTCCGCTGGACGGAGGATCTGCTCCCCGCGCTACAACAAGCGGGACTGGACTTCGAGATCCTGCCCAAGCGGGAATGGGTGCAGCGTCTGCGCGAATCCGATCCAGACCCGGCCACGAATCCCACCATTAAACTTTTGGACTTCTTCACGGAGAAGTACGACAATGAGAGTCCAGGTCGGGCCGGGTTGAGTTTCCAGATGGAGAAGACGGAGGCGGCGAGTCCGTCGTTGAGGGGAGGTGTTGAGTTGATTGAGAACGGGCTGATTCGGAAGTTTGTGGATTCCTGGCGGGGGGAGTGGTGAATGTCTGTCTTGGTTGGGAATTTGTTCTGTGAGGGAGTCAAATGGGTTAGATTGTCACTGTTATTTGCAGGAGTCATGAGTTAGCTGTAGTTTGGTTCAATACCATTGTGTTCTTCATACCTCAGCCATCTCCATGCCCGAGGCAGTGAGGCACTAAGGCGCTAAGGCAGTAAGGCATTCAGACATCCAGCCAAGGGCGAAAGTCTCGGATGACAAATGCCCGCATCACCTCCACTTTTTCCAGGCACCAACATCCACCCATCCATGGCTCGAGGCGGCAAAAGTACTGAGTAACTGTACGGTCTGTACCTGATCCGAAAAATTCGTGGTGGCGAATCTGGCGAGATGCCTGCATAGCCTATTCAGTTTGATCCACCGGGACTGAGTACCCGAAGCAACCGGGTATGCCTCGGTCAACAGCAGCAGCACCACCACCACCACCACCAACGCCCAGTCTGAACCGGACCCAATCCGGTCCATCCCCCTGCTGATAACAAATGTGAGGTATCACTTTGGGGTTGTTTCAAGATGCTGACCACCCTTCCTTCCTTACCCCTGTTCCTCGGGAATCAGTGAGACTACAAATAACTTATTCTCCGAGGTTGGGTCGGGCCATGCAATCGAGTGAGTAGAAGTTAGGGCACCATTCTATGCTCTCCCGCGCGGCCGACGCAGCGCCAAGCAGCGTCGACAGCAATCAATGGCAGCCTATTGTTCGGTTTTTTCGCTTTTCCCCACTTGCACCTTGGGGCTCACTGGGCCTTCAGCCATTAGACTACGCGGCAACTGACAAGCTTCCGTCTGCTGATCCATATCCAGCATTTTCTCTGGCGACACTCGAAGGTGATGTTGAACAACCCTGACTCTTGAGGGACTCTGGGGAACCACCCCGATCGAAATAAATTAAACCTCCTCCGATCTGATCTCATTGATGAATTCCTGCAAATGCACGGATGACAGAGACTCTGTCGGTGTGTCAGGGGGAAGAAGGATTCACCAACCAGTGCCACGTTCGACAGACTTCTGTTGGGCCCACTTGGTGCCTGGCAGGCCACGCCATCCACTTGAGCCAATCTGGTTAAGCAATCAGGCCAGACCAGACGAGACCAGTCAATAGGAGAATCAAGTCCATGAATGGGGCCTGCAGTCCCAAACATGTTCGTCTGCCCCCCCTCCTCCTCCTGGAGGGGGGCGCTACATTGGGCCCGCGCGCCTTACAGCCCAGGTTTCCCACTGCCGAATCTTCACGGCCTGTCATACTTCTTTTATAAGACCTGCTGGCTCTGCTGCGCCTTCCTTTTCCTTCTTTCCTTCCTTCTCTTTCTCTCCTTTCGTCCAGTTTTCTGCTCCCCCTACACTTTGTTGTTCGTTCCTCATTTCCCCTCTCTCCTTCGGGATTGTCACTCTTTTTTCTCTGGCTGCTATCAGTCAGAAGTCATTCCTTGAAACCTCCAGACGCAGCTAACCAGCCACAATTCGATCGTACCGTTCGATCGTCCTTCCTTTATTTTCTCAACTCACGTCAGTTTAAAAATCGTCTGAGTCGATATTGACGTCCTGTCTCTACTTCATCCAACCATGTTGTTCTCCAACTACATCCGCGCCGCCGCCCTCTTCGCGGCCATGGCCTCGGCCATCCCCATCGCCATGCCCCCGACGACCACCGAGGTGCAGGTCGAGACGGAGACCCAGGTGGTGACCGAAGTCCTTGTGGCTGGTTCCCACGGACACGACTCGCACACCACCACCGTCAAGCCCACCACCACGGCGCATCACACCTCGACCTTCCCCTCCACCCACGCCTCGGCCACTCCCTCCGCCTCCGCCGTCGCCTCCTCGACCACCAGCAGCAGCAGCAGCAGCGCGACAGGCGGCCGTGTCGAGATTGTCAACAACCTGAATCACACCATCTACGCCTGGTCCGTCTCCAACACGCAGGGCGAGATGCAGACCCTCGTTCCCGCCGGCGGCACCTTCACCGAGAGCTGGCGCACCAACCCGGACGGCGGTGGTATCTCCATCAAGCTGTCCTCGACCACGGAAGTGAGCAAGGTGCTGCAGTTCGAGTACACCGCCGAGAGCGAGACCGTCTGGTGGGACCTGTCATGTATCAACATGGAGAAGAACTCGTGGTTCACCGAATACGGCTTCTCCGCCGTCCCCAGCGTTGAGTCGTGCCCGTCGGCCAAGTGCGCCGCCGGCGATAGCGACTGCTCCGAGGCGTACCAGAACCCCGACGATGTCGATACCCTCAGCTGTTCGTCGGACAGTGTGATCAAGCTGGTTCTGGGCTGACCGCTGCCCGAGGACGAACAGTTCCATTGAGACTCGCCTGTCTCATTTCTTCTCTTTCTTCACGCAATGACATATGCCACTCGACGTTTTATTCTTTTCTTTTCTTTTCCGTTGACTCTTGCAGGAACGGTCCTTCGAACCTGCGAGTGTCTTCCTTTCAGTGCTTTAGTTTTATACCTTTCAATCAATTCGTATATATACGTGTGTTCTTATCTACCTTTATCGTTGCCTCCTTGGGCTTCCATTCAACGATGACGTGACGCTGGGCGCATGATCATCGCATTTGTACTTTATTTCATTATAGTCGCCAATTTGCGTCGGTCGCACGGCCTCCGTGGGTCATTTGTCAGGTCGCATTAGTTTAGATGTACTTGTTAAAACCGTCTCGATCTATGCCTCCACTGGGAGCTGTGACTGTTGAGTATCGGCGACAAGAGACGTGGGATCGCTGACTTTCGAAACCCGAGAGCCACCAGGTCCGTAATTCCGCTGTTCGAATCGAACCCCTTTGTCCAAACAAGCTGATTCGGTCTGGTTGAAGTCGAAGGCTTCGTAAGATCTCCTGGTTGAGACCTCAATCTGTTTGAGGCATCCTGCCCTTCATCGACGAACCGGCCCAGCACGCTATCAAAGTCCAATTCTTCTTCATCCGCACGGAAACAGTCCATGATCGTCAAGGTTTCCAGGTTAGGAGGAAATGCTGCGGTCGTCCACGTCCCGGTGTCTTCATGCCAGCAAGGAGTTTCGCAATGGAGACAATCCTCGCTAAATGCAAGCTCTTTTTGGCCTGGAAATTCTCCCAGAGGGGCACATGGATGGTACGCCTCCGGTTTCTCAGACGAAAGCCAATCGGTCCACTCCGGAAAACCCGTCTCAATCACCAGGCTTTCCAGCGTGTCCCGGTGGTGGAGGAGACCATTCCAGAGGCCATCGACGAAATCCTCGTGTGGCATACGGATCTGGCTGAAGTAAAACTCAACGGCTTTAGTATTCTCGGCTGCTGCAGGATAGTTGCAATGTCCCATCTTGTCACCGTGGTTTCTGGCCACATGCCTATCGTAATGCTCAGTTCCCGTATGGGAGACTGACCCTTCCCGTTACACAAAAGGCGACCGGCCATAAAAGCCCCGATGCCATCAATAGTCAGATCTTCTAGCGCTGGAAGATAGAAGACGTGCCCGACGTCCTTCACCCAGAAGAGGGCTACTGAAGGATAAAAGTCACCTCGATGGCTGACAAGTCGAAGCTTGCGGAGATGCTGGAAGGCTTTGAAGGACTTTGATTCCGGGGACTCACTGCCGCGTGCAGCAGATAGCTAAGGTACGCGAAGTCCTCTTGTAAGTCCAACGAGGCTTCTTGAACATTCCGCGTTCGGGTGAGGATGAGCGGTATCAGCAGTCGTGCATCGTAACACTGAGTCACCCTGTTCCTGCGAAAGTTCCAGCAATCTAGGCCAGCTTCCTCAGCTAAGCTGTTGAAGTGGTCTTTGTGGCGTTCGACGTCGTACCGGTGTATCAGATGTTTGCCAACCGAATTCAGCGACAGTTCCCTCACCTGATCCCCTCAGTCCTTGTCAGCGACACCATACAGAAACCAGGCCAGATTAACCGGTTTCCGTGAGGATTCTCCGTAGGAGTACTAAAAGTACAATTGACGATTTGCGCTACCCGCCATGGATAACTGACTCGGCAGCAGTTGCTCAATTCCGCCCCCGTACATGTAGATGCGATGAAAGATTTCAGGAGGGAGGCCGGATCACGCGTTTTGAGATGCTTGACAAGGCGCTCGTGAGGTGATTGTATCGTACTGGGGGAGTCGGATACATCCGACTCTGAGTCGATGTTGGCGGGCATGGCGCACTCTCGAGAGGAAAGTTGACGGTAAAACCGATAAGAGTGATAGGTGTTTGGGTCACGTGGTCATTGCTTCTTCGAGAGTACTTACTCTATGGACCACACGGCAAAGGCAGCTTGCGGTGCAGCCTGGCCACGATCTCCGCATAGTCGGGCTCCTGTTCAGCAGTGAGTAGTCCATGACGAATCAGAAAGTCCAACATCACGGCACCACTGCTAGGTTTAAACCGTCCCTCCAGCAGCGCCTGTTTCACCGACTCCACCCCCATGCAATGGAATTGCCAGATATCCTGATCCACCGGTCGCAAAACCTCCTCCGCCCCCATCTCCATATCATACACGAAGAGCACCCCAGGATTCATCAGTCCTACCGGTCCCGAGGCCCGTGCATCACTAACATTCAGCCAGGTCACGGTCCCCGCCGCGCGAGCGTCGGATCGCACCCGATCTGCCGTCATGCCCGCTTCTTCCTCAGCCTCACGAACCAGACACTGCCACGGCGTCTCTCCGATAGCCATCCCGCCCGCAACCGCGTTATCCAGGAGCCCCGGGTACGTTTTCTTGTTGGGGTTGCGCTGCGGAATCCAGAACTGGTACCCTGCGGCCGTGCGCGTGTAGACCGTCATGTGCACCCCCTGCCCAATGATTCCCCACAGGGAGAACTCGCTGCGATCAATAGCGACCGGGAACCGAGCCCCCACGATGGGAAACATCTCCCCGCGGGTCCGACCGAGCTCGGGGAAGACCCCGAGTTCGCGGGCGCGGTTCATCTGGTGCGCCAGGATCTGGGTGCACTGGGCTTGCCAGTCCGGCCCCGTAGGACGGCGCAGGCGGACTTGCTTCGCTGGATCGGTTACGAGGTCGAAGTCGGACGTCCAGGGCATGGCGTGGACGATGTCGTCGGTCAGGAGTCCGTGGGGTCGATCATCGTCGGGGAGGTAGAACTTCCATAGTGTGCTTGTGCGGTTATCGTAGACGGTGTCTTCCGGGTAGGGAAAGCTAGTATGGATGTGAGTAGGTCGTAGTAGATGCAAGGATACGACTAAGGGCTCACTTATCGCAGTCTTGGACGACTTGAAGGAAGTTGTCCATCGGCCTAGACATTGTGTTGTGCTGTGTTGCGTGTTGTAAGGAGGAGGAGGAGACGCGAACTTTCAAGTTGGAAGGGAGGAGGGGGGGAAAACACTCGGCCCGATAAGATAAGCGGGGAAATTCCTTTTCCACTCCGGCCATCAACTGGGCCAGCAGCTGTTGAGAACTGTTACTGTATGATGTTGGACAGGATTAGCTTTTGTCATTCTGTGTATAGATTACATATCTATAGAGTTCTGAAGTGCGACTCAGCCCAAGAAATGGGGGATTAACTCAAATCATAAGTCAGATTCTATGGACGGTCTGGATGTATATATTGGCAATTGTTCTCCGTACTTTGTATCGTGTTTCGACAGACGATCCGCATGACATGAATCTGATAGACCAAGTCAAACCACCTCTCATGAGACAAGGAGCTAGTTAGAGCTTTGTAAGAGAGAGGAACCAGATTAGCACAGAATTCAGAATCTAAATAATGCAGGTCAAGACCAATAGAATGGACGATGTTGTTCATCAGAGGAGATTCATGGAGCAAATGGCACTAGCCCTCAAACTGGTTAGCGATTACTTACTCATCACAGACTAACCCTATCAAGCAAGCCGAGCTGTAGCTCAGTCTAGGCCGAATCCGGTTAGAGCCCCATGCAGGCACTCCTTCCTTTGCTGCTGACAGTGTAGAAGGATTCAAATGAGTGCCAGTATACCTACTCACCACTCCTCAACACCAGGCTTGCTTGCTTGAAGCGATATTGATTCGCTTTTGAAAGCGCTCGTCTTAATGAACATCTTCAGGTCAATACTTTGAGCTCAAGATGCTGTTCGACAGCGGCTGCGGAACTCAACCGAGGAGTGGGTCTCCCACAACCCCTTTTTGTAATCCGTTTGAGTAGGCACATTTCACTCCAAACACCTTATCCAAGACAGTATGGCCGAGTGGTCTAAGGCGATAGACTAGAAATCTATTCTCTTCGGAGGCGTCGGTTCAAATCCGACTGCTGTCGTCTTTTTGCTCAGGGGCTCTCTGCTCCTGGTTCTTTTTTCAAGATCGAATCAGTGGCGACAATGATCACGAATACTAAGGTGCCGAATGCTACCTGGTGTGGCATGCGGATATGCACGAGATTGTTGGCACATCGGATACTCCTGCTCTCAGCACTACGTGTTCTCAGCTATCAAAGAATTAGCTCGCTCCGAATGAGATCTCCAGCATACGGACATGGGTTTATAGGGCCCGTGACAGAGGAGATGGGTCCATCTGTTGCCACCCAGCCGAAACTTGAATTGAGGTGCCAACATAGGCGTATTCAACCTAGCACCATTTCGTACAATCAATATCTTGCAACAATGCTATCAAACTGGATATATCTATAGATCCCTTTACTCCTGCTTGGACATCTCGAGCAGTGCTGCGGAGCTTTTGACTTCGTTGTGTGAAAAGCAGATTCCCATGAATTTGACCATCTCCGCAGCTATCGATATCATGAGCAAAGCGTCTTGTGCCCTGGACTGGACTGGATCTTACCGGACATTCTCCGGGCCGTGGTGTCGTTTTCATCCACGCCATTCATGCGAGTATAATCCAGGACAAGCTCGACACGGGACCGCCGGGCTTCCTCGTACAATGCCAGACGGGCAGGGATGTCTTCCGTGCGAGTACCAGCTGGTAGTAAGACCGCGAGGGAAACGGCATCCTCGATGGCCATAGCGCCACCCTGGCCCATATCTGCTTGGCTTTTAGCGTACTGTGCTCGACCGGGGAGAATCTCTGTCACGCACAAGGCTGGAAGGGATGGGCCGCATCTCCGAGTAGAGCTGACCGACCTCTCACCCATGTCGGAAGGGGTTTCATGTCGAAGAGCTCCCAGACTTTGAGGTTGTCGTCGGCCCTGCCCACGAGTTCCTTGACTGCGGGCCCGAAGTTAGAGAACCCGGACGCGAGTGCATCTTTGCTTCCGACCGCTTGCCAGCCTATTTACCAGGTTAGGATGTTGGATTTGAATCGAGAGTGGTGCTTACCTTCGCCAAGCCCGCCCGCCTCGGCCGTTGGGAGGAACGCGCAGAGATTGAACACGTTGTTGTTGGAGCAGGGATATGCCACCAAGCGTCGATCGTCCCTTGCCCATTCGATGAAGACACCAGGCTCCTGGACAATATCTTTGGTCGCGGCCAATTGGCGCAAGTCATCGGTGGACAGAAGCCAGCGGAAGCAGGACTTGCCCGCCGGGAAGGGAGCAGGTGGTTGTTGTCCTATCTCGTGGCGGACGATGGACTATCGCGTGGGTTAAGGTGTCTTCATCTCATGTTCCCACTTCACTCGGGATACGTACGTGAAGACCATCAGCCCCAAGCAGCAGATCGCCCTCGAGCTTTTCTCCATTGTCTAGGGTGACCGAAGGGCGCTCACTCTCCACGTCAATCCCGACAATCCTACAGCCCATGTGCAGAGTGGCTGTCTGCAAGGCTCGCTGCTTGAGATAATTGTGGAGGTCGACTCGGTGCACGAGGTACCATTCCTGACGATTTAGCACCTAATTCTCGAGTGCTAATGGTGCTCAACTCACTGCTTGCCACATGTGTCGAATGCCATCGAAGTCCTTCTTATACTTCAGATCGCCCAGGTGATCATACCGATGAATCTAGCCGACGAGTGAGCATCTATCCCATTCTGCCACACCAGCGGAAGGCCAAGTGCATACCTGTTCCAAGAGTGTGCCTCCAAAATCCCTGGGGTCGATGTCCAGCCAATTCAGCAAGGCAGTGCAGTTGGGTGGCACATGGATCGCAGCGCCAGCCTCGCGTGAGAACTTGGACTTTTCCACAATCTGGGACGCTCAGCACACACACCTCATGGGGTTTCGGCTATGTCATCAAAGTATACACACCACCACATGATGCCCTTGTTTGCCCAGCGCAATGGCGGCAGTCAGGCCCGCAATCCCAGCCCCGACGATCAACACCTGCAACGGTCGGGGTTCTTGGCTCGCGACGGTCATTGTGATTTTCTATGCTGCCTCACTCATCTGCTGTCGACTTCCGAGGACATTTTAACCATGCATCGGTGAAGCGACCATTCCTCTCTCGGTGACTGGGTCTCGGGGAATTCCCTCGGAGATAAGACGGGATCCGACGGATCAGAGTGGGCTCATCCAAGTAGTCTACTGAGTAGCAGTCTATCCGCAAAGGTCGATAGAATATGTCGATCACTGCCCGGTGTTTCATTGTAAGTCTGTAAGCTCAATGGGATTGTGATCTGGAATTAAGGTGGAGAATGCGCCGGGGGCTGGACGGGGCGATTCGACTTGCAAGATGCTCTCCGTCAGGACCCTTTTTTACCTATCGACTACACTGGTGAGAAAGGCGTACAAAATCCCTCCATATGTCATCCCACTCTAATCCTGTATAGTGCATGCATACTGGCAGAGTCTACTATTGCATTTGTATCTGGCTCTTGTACTGGTTGCTCCCTTCCGGCCCGGGCCGCTCGGAAGGTATGGATGGGGACGACGCAAAAGGGGAAGGTTATTTCTTCTTCAAAGCCCTCCTTTGCCCCGCTCAACCTCATATCGTATCTGTCTGAACGGACTAACTGGACAACTACTACGAGTTCCTGTGCAGAAGTATAGGTAAAGGCTCACGCTTGCAGTATTCCGCGCTATCCAACAGTCTAGCTTCTCCAATACTTGGCCCATTTACTCTGTCCCTTGACCACATTCACAAATTCCCGCGCAATGATGCGATCCGTCTGCTCGGACGGATGGAGGTCGTTCCACCACATATAGCTGTCCCGGACCGCACTCGAGCTGCAGGCGGAGCTACATCGATAGATCGAACTGGTCACGTTGAGCGGCGCCGTGCCGTTCAGGTACTGGGACGGGTTCTCCCAGATATCCGTCGTCTGCGTGATATGTCAGCCTGCATCAATCACTTCTCAACTGAGCCACCCTTACCAGAGCATGCGTATCATAGAGCGCAAAGCTACTCTGCGGATACCGCTTGGCGATCTGCACCTCGTACGGCGTCTGATAGTTGAACACCGCGTTCACCAGCGTCGAGTACTGGCGCATCTTCTCGCTCGACTGCGTGATGTTCGCGTCGTACGTAGACTTGTCCGTCCAGTACTCCCCCGTGGGGAGGCCCCCGTTCTGCGGGGTGGCGTATTCCGGGGCCAGCTCGAGGGCGACGAGGTTCATCAGCACGAAGTTGCGGGCGCCAGCAGCGTGTAGCCGGTCGAGTTGGGCATACACGCATTCGGTGAAGTAGGTCAACGCCATGCCGGCGGGCTGCACCTCGGTGAGGAAGCTGCCGGGCCCCAGGTCGTTGGTGCCGATCCAGATTGCGTAGACCGTCTCGGCGGGTCGGTTGATGAGAGCGGTCTGGCCGGTGGTCTTGTTGACATACTCATTATCGGCGAGGAACTTGGGCAGTTGGTCCTGTTTCACCCCATTGCGCGAGGAATCGGCCTCCACGGAGTCGCAGACTGCGCCCGCGACGGCGTAGTCGTAGAGGTTGATCCCCGTGTACTGCTGGACGTAACTTGGCCATGCGCGGCCCCCGTCCCATTCGTCTGTTGACTGTTGTGGTTCTGATTGTGAGTGGCTGTCCTTGGGCTGCAGCAATGATAGAGAAGCATCCATTCATACCTGCGCTGCCACTGGCGGGATATACGAATAGACGCCGTCATCGGTGTAGCTGTCACCGAAGATCACCAGCGACGAGAACTTCTTCAACAGTGCCTGTGATCGCCGCGACGGTGCGCAGACTACAGGGCTGGTGGTCAGGGCTAGAACGAGCACCCCAAGCGCAGACTTCATCGCGTTGGATAGGTGTCTGCGTTTTGGATGTGAGTATTTCTTGGGAGCCATGTCTGATAGACAGGGTGTGCCCCGGTAGTATTTTAACCGACTAAAAGCCCGCAACGGCCGTTTCCCCGGCCATTGATGCGGGGAGATTCATAACGCTTGGTTTGTATGGTTGGTGGAGATTCTTGTGAGGCGGTCTAACGATCATGCAGGGGATATATTGAGCAGGTTCAAATAGGCTGATTGAGAGCGAGAGAGGGAGACTGGCATGATGTCAGTGCAGAACTCCTCGCGTACCGGCCGTGCCCTAATGAGATTCCTCAGATTGCGGGGTAGTTGGATTTAGCCGGAGCACGGAATACAAGACTCAGTACACAGTCCGGTACAGCATGTTGCAGCATGTCTCCAGCAATTCGCAATTGGTGGGAATTTTACCTTGCACATGCTTGTCTCGCTGCGGAGAGACTGTAACATTGTGTAATGTTCTGATGCGGTCATTCTGCATTGCGCAGCAGTCCCAATGGTCGAAAAGCGGAGATTTCCCCAAGTCGACGGCCACACCGTCGCTGCAATGACTGCCATAATCAAGATACCATAACTCATCATGCTCAGAGTTGTCCTTCTCTACTTCGCTGTTCACATCATACACGCCGTGGTGGCATGGCAAATTCCCAGTGACTACGCCATCGCCCCCTCCCCGGACGGCCGCTTTCTGCAGCAGTCCACAGGCGAGCCATTCTTCTGGCAGGCCGACACCGCGTGGCTACTGTTCCATCGGCTCAACTACAGCGAGGCGGAGACCTACCTGACCGACCGCGCACGCAAGGGATTCACCGTCGTTCTCGCCGTGGGCTTCACCCAGGAAGGGATCACCAGCCCCAACCGCAATGGCGACCTGACGTTCATCGACGAAGATGTGACGCGACCGAACGAGGCGTACTGGGCCTATATCGACTCAATCGTCGCACTGGCATGGAGCAACGGCATCCGCATCTGTCTGGTGCCCGCGTGGGGGAAGTTCGTGCATGGGAGCGACAACTCCGCCAGCGTTCTCAATTCAACGACCGCAGCCCCCTTCGGCCACTTCATCGGCCAGCGGTACCCCTACCTCCCCAAGACCCTCGTGGCCGACACCAACCCCTACTGGCAGAACAAGACCGCCGTCAAGGCGGACTACCTCCGAGGCGGAGTCTCCCCGGCCCCTGAAGTGGTGGACTGGTCACCCGTTTACGACGCATTAGCTGAGGGGATCGTGGCCGGCGAGCGACAAGCTATCTCAACGGTATCATCATCCTCAGCAGCAGAGAAATGGCAACCTCTCATGACCATCCACCCCACCAACCAATGGTTCACTGGCGGTCCCATTGCCCTGGCGCACGCCTTCTTCGGGAACCGCAGCTGGCTCACGCTGGACACCAGCCAGTCCGGCCACACGGACTACGCGCCCAACCCTCCGATCCCGTGGTGGAACTGTCGGCGGGGCTGGGAGCCCGTCGAGCGCATGTACGCGGCGGGGAACTTCTCTACGCGACCGGTCCTCGACAATGAGGCGCACTACGAACATCGGTATAATGACGGGAATCCCGACTCGTTCTACTGGAATGCCAGCGACGTGCGCATCGGGAGCTGGCAGGCGGTTAGTCGGCCTACCCCTTGCTTCCTGTCCCTATTCCCTATGACTGTTACTTGTAAGATACTGACCACAAAATAGGTCTTCTCCGGTGCGGCAGGCCTAACCTACGGAGCCAACGCAGTTCAACAAATGGCGATCCCCGGATTATACGCCTCGGATGGGAGTGGACCGGGCGACGACTGGGCGCAGGACCTCGTTCTCCCGGGGTCCAGTCAGATGCAGTGGATCCAGAAGGTGGTGATGGATCGGGGCAAGGACAGCTATTTCCGACGCGTGCCGGGGCAGAATCTGCTGGTCGGGGATGTGGGCGCGGATGATGCTAGGGTCACAGCGACCAAAGATGGTGGCGGGGACTGGATCCTGGTGTATACGCCTACGGGCAAGGAGTTCCGGGTTGAGACCGGGGGGTTGAACTCGTGTCAAGTGCATGCGAGTTGGTTTGATCCGTTGGATGGGACGTATACCTCGTTTGATTATACGCAGTGTGGGCAGGATTCGGTGCGAACGTTTACGCCGCCGCTTGGACAGGGGCATGTGGATTGGGTTTTGGTGCTGGAGGGGCTTTGATTGCGAGTGGTGGTGCGAGGGGCGTGAGTAGAGGAGATTTGTCTCCTTTGTTTGCTAAATGAGCTTCTCGAGGTATAGAAGCATGTCTGATATCTGTCAACCATACTACCTGACAGGTGGGGATACATATGCCGGCACAATATATATGCTGTATACTTCAGTGCTGCAGAGAGCGCTCACAGAAGCACTGGCCGATTGCGGAGGGGCAAACCTTCAAGGTTGGGGGATGAGCGAGTGGTTCTTGCCACAGCACAGTACTCCGTACATTCACATCCCCAATTGAACCTCGGGTTGGCTGCTGACAAACCACGGATCGCGCAAGAAAAGCCTGACTGCTGAGTCATTCTGCCAGGCAACGCGTCGACCGCCTTTGTCTACCCACTTCTCTTCAAGCGGTGGGGTCCGATTGGCTTGTACTGTGGCGTGTGTGGCGCATCTTTGCTCCCAGGGGGGGCAAAACCATGGAAATGAGGGGAATCTATGAATAGACCGCTAAGACATGTCTCTGAGATGACCTCAATAGCACAACCGTTCAAGGTTTGTCGGCCCCGCGGGCTTACGTAGAACTGCCCAGCTTGAATATAAGATTAAGGTGATGCTTGAGCATTGTGTGGTTCAGATCGGTTTGCCAGGACTGATACGACTGCGGGCGCTGTGTATAGCCTCTGTGACTACCTGATCACGGGGTACGACAAACTGTATAAAGAGTGAGCAATTTAAGCACCGCCTCGACACGGCAGCCCCCCGTCGCCCGACTTGCCCGGCGTGCACGTGACCCCCGGGTCCATGCATTCCCCCTCCCCTGATCTAGTGTCAATAGTGGCCGACCATTGTTCATCTCCAGATGCTGATGCTAATAATATTTATCGAAGATGGAGGTCTAGATGGGTAGCTAGCATGGAGGATGGGCAAAGGTCCAGAGTCCAGACGGGGGACTTTATTTAGCACAGGTGATGAACCGATGCGATGCGATGATAACTTTACTGCTCACCACGCGACGAATCAAGACAAACAAGAGGAAAGCTGCACGACTCGACCGTCAAGTTATTCTACGATTGACGTCAGTCATGAGCATAACCGGCCGACTTGCCTTGACTCTTTGAGAGGTGGACGAGTACTCATAAGTCAGGGGAGTGATCGATCATCGGAGCGGGTAAGACGCCTGCCAGCTGGAGGTAAAGATCGCCGGTGGTGGGCAAGCCACCGTGCGTTGTTGGCGTTCCAGAATTAGACCCAGTGAAATTGGACGGTACCTGCAGCAGGATGATGACTTGTATCGAGCAAACTAGTCAGGGGAAATGAAGAGACAGGAGAGATGTGCGACCGGGAGATGGACGGTAGTACAGTACAGGTAGAAAAAAGATTCGAGAACCCAGTCAAGAACCCCTGGAGAATGGACCAGATTGTTTGGTGCAATCATGAATTAATTAATTTAATTAATCTTCAATTGATCAGGGGCAGGCGAGACAGACAGCCAGAAGAGAGAGAGAGAGAGAGACATGGATGGACAGCAGGAGGGTCGTCATCTCCGGACCACCACCCACCACCCAGTCAGCCAACCCTCATTTGCGGCTGTGGCTCCACGGGGGAGACTTGTCACTCAGTCTTGGGACGGACTGATTATTGGGTAGACAGTCCCACTGGGATCCACCGGCAATGAAGATTCCAGGGCCAACAGGC
This sequence comes from Aspergillus japonicus CBS 114.51, assembly GCF_003184785.1. Lineage (NCBI taxonomy): Eukaryota > Fungi > Ascomycota > Eurotiomycetes > Eurotiales > Aspergillaceae > Aspergillus > Aspergillus japonicus. The sequence continues at coordinate 60,670 of NW_020291699.1, forward strand.
ACAATTAATCCCTCATTGGGTGTGTAGGGTGCTATTCTCAGTGGTGTGTGGCCCCGTTGGAGCGGGACTAGGGCTGTTAGGCCTTTCACTTGTTGCCAGTCTTACTGTAAGTTACTGAGTGCTCCGTTCTAGACCCAAGTAATTCACCCAAGGGCATTGCTTTCTCCCGCTCTTTGTCGTTGCCGTGGGTTCTTTTATCTATCTGTCTGTCCCTGCCCTTCTTTTGCAACTTTCTCCATCTCTCCATCTCTCCATCCCCCATCCTCTTCCCCCCCCCTCTCTTGATCATTTTTTGAACGTGGACTTGTCATTCTTTTCCAATTCCCGTTCCTTGCAGTCACTCCCTCTTTACGACTTTTAACTCACCTTCGTCAATCTCTATCACACTACCACCATCACCATGCACTACACCACTTTGGCTGCCATGGCCCTCGCGGCCTCCACTGCCGAGGCTGTCTCCCAGGGTTTCAACTACGGCAACAAGAAGGCCGACGAGAGCTCCATGTTCCAGGCCGACTTCGAGGCCTCCTTCAAGACTGCTAAGGGTCTGGTTGGCACTGACGGTGGCTTCACCAGCGCTCGTCTCTACACCATGATCGTAGGTCTCCTCCAGTGCTTGACTTGCAAGGAACAAACTAACCCCACTCCCCCGCACAGCAAGCCTACAGCACCAACACCCCCATCGAGGCCATCCCCGCTGCCATCGCCCAAGACACCTCCCTCCTCCTCGGTCTGTGGACCTCCGGTGGTGGCATGGCCAACGAGCTCGCCGCCCTCAAGTCCGCCATCTCTCAGTACGGTGAGGACTTCACCAAGCTGGTCGTCGGTATCTCCGTCGGCAGCGAGGATCTCTACCGCAACTCCGTCGAGGGTGTTGAGGCTGACGCCGGTGTCGGTGTCAACCCCGACGAGCTCGTCGAGTACATCCAGCAGGTCCGCGACCTGATCGCCGGCACCGGACTGGCGGATGTCCCTATCGGCCACGTCGACACCTGGGACTCCTGGACCAACACCTCCAACGCGGCGGTCATTGAGGCCGTCGACTGGCTCGGTTTCGACGGCTACCCGTTCTGGCAGTCGACTTTCGAGAACGACATCAGCAACGCCAAGCAGCTCTTCCTCGACTCGTGGGAGAAGACCAAGGCTGTTGCCGGCAGCAAGGAGGTCTGGATGACCGAGACTGGATGGCCCGTCAGCGGTGACTCTGAGGGTGATGCGGTTGCCAGCGCCGCCAACGCCAAGATCTACTGGGACGAAGTTGGTTGCCCTCTGTTCGGCAACACCAACACCTGGTGGTACATCCTCCAGGACACCGACGGTGCCACCCCCAACCCTAGCTTCGGGGTTGTTGGCAGCACCCTGAGCACCACTCCTCTGTACGACCTGTCTTGCAAGAACTCTACTTCCTCCGCCACCTCGACTGCTTCTTCGTCTTCTGCCTCTGCCACCGCTTTCTCTGGTAAGACTACTGGCTCTTCCAGCTCCGGCTCCGGCTCCAGCTCCGGCTCCGGTTCTTCCGCCTCTGGCTCTGGCTCCTCTGCTTCCGGCTCTGGCTCCTCTGGCTCCTCTGGCTCCTCCGGCTCCGGCTCCGGTGCCTCTGCTTCCGGCTCTGGTTCCAGCTCTGGCTCCAGCTCTGGCTCCAGCTCTGGCTCCAGCTCTGGCTCCAGCTCCGGCTCTGGCTCCGTCTCTGGCAGCTGGGGTGGCCGCAACGGCACCTGGGGCAGCCACGGCAACGGCACTTACCCCGGCTTCCGCCCCTCCGCCAGCTCCGGTCTGACCCCCTCCGCCAGCGCTGCTGCGGGTAGCTCCGGTTCCTCCAGCTCCAGCTCCGGCTCCGGCTCCGGCTCTGGCTCCAGCACCGGCACCTCCGCTGCCGCCGCTTCCTCCTCCGGCCTCTTCACCGGTGGCTCCGGCCGTGTCCTCCCCGGCTCTCTCCTCGGTGCCGTTGTCGGCATCCTCGCCCTGGCTGTCTTGTAAATTTAGCTTAGCTCAGCGATGAAGGAATGAGGGGGTTGTTCGCCGCAGTATGCAGTATAGACCGTTTTTCTCTTCGTGTACACTTTTAGGACGTTCGTTTAATTCAATGATGCCGGTTGTATGTCGACTGTCTCCAGTATAGTACAATGCACGCACGAATTGATCATTCTTGGCTGAATCACGAGTACCAGTAAACAATGTGCCTCTCACTGGACTGGACGATGAGTCTTCTCCCATCCGACTTCGACAGATACAGAAACCACCGAAATCACGACTCCGTCTTTCTTGCCTTGAGACTCCCCTGTAAACAGCCCACCACATCCTCCACCGTCTTCCCGCGCTGTCTCAGCTCCCCAGCCTTCTGCTTCTCCAGCCCCAGCACCGGATCCGCCGCCACAGCCTGATACACCTCGGCGACCCCATTAAACCTGTTACTGTCAGCACACCGATTCCCTCTGGCCCACAGAACCAACAAAAGCGAAACATACACATCCGGCCCAAACCCGGCCCCCTCCTGCATCGTCCGCCCGATCTCGCGCATCTCCTCCACCCACCGATACGCCTTGGACGGCATGCCCACCACGCCGCGCTCCGCCATCCCCAGCGCCGCGGGCTTATACTCCCCGAGCAGGCCGCGCAGCTCGGGCAGCACCCCGAACCCCTCGGCGGTGGTGAAGGACTCGATGGCCAGCGCGGTGAAGCCCTTGGTCAGGGCGGCGAAGCACATCTTCAGGGCGGCGGCGGTGCCGATCTCGGGCGAGACGTGTCGCATGTTCAGGACGGCGGCGAGGGGGGCGTCCGGGAGGGCATCGGGGCCGGAGACCACCAGGGCTGGCTTTTTCCACTCCCCGTCTTCCGCGGCTTTTTGACCCTCGGTTTCAGGCGTGGGGGTGCCATTCGGAGGCTTCCGATCATGATGTGCATGCTTGGTGAAATGCGGCGGGGACCCGATGATTCCCCCCGACAGAAAGCGGAGATCGTCCGGTCGGGCGGTGGTGCGGAAGAGCTGGGCCAATTCCCGGGCAGTAGCCGGGGAGACGGCGTTGAGGTCGAGGATGTACAAGGGGCTGTCGCGCACGAGGTGTCGGACACTGGCGGCGGCGATGATGCGTTCGGCGGTGGGCAGGGCTTCGGCGGGCGGGACAATGGAGAGCAGCACGTCGCTTTCGTCGATGAGGTTCTGCAGGGAGGGCCGCAGTTCGATGTCGGCCAGCCAGGCGCGGTGTTGGGTGGATTCACTGCGTGGATGGAGGGGAGGTGAGATACAGATCGGAGGGCGGGGTTTGTTGATAGACTCTACCTCCGGTCGGCGGCGTAGGTTAGCACGCGGTAGTGGTGGGCGCGGAGGAGTTGGGCGATGCCAAAGCCCATCTCGCCGATGGAGAGGATGCCGATTGCTTCGAAGGGCATGGTTGGTTTGGTGGTGGTGGTGGATGTCGAGGGTGGAGTTGGTGAAGATGATGATGAAGGTGAGATGACGGAGAGAGAGGGGAGGGAGAAGGTGAGATGAAGCGGGGATGGCGGGGGAGGGGAGTTGATCAGCAAGGAATGTGAATGTGATGGCGACTGCAACTGCAACTGCAACTGTGATAAGAAGGATTACAGGATCAGGATTGGATTGGACTGGAATGTCATGGGTTAGACACGCTAGACCTTCGTTGGCTTATATACTCCGGTCGGTCTGTATACTCGAGATATCCAGCTATGGTCAATTTACTCTTTCTTGTGACAGAAGCAGGTTTCAGATAATCAGACAACTCCTCGTCATCCTCACTGATATGCGCAATGGGCTGACATTCCCTCGTATCTACAGACCTTGTGCCCTCGGCCATCGGCCTCCCTCCTCGCCGGTCGGCATCGGCTCACTCTGCCACGGTCGGGTTTGCCGGTTGCATGACCGATTTCCAAATCCTGACCCGGTGATGGTCAGCTTGCTGATTCGGACCGGATGTCTCGTCCGAGAGATAGTAGACTGCGTGGAATGCCGATGGGGGTGGTGATGAAGGTCGAGTTAGGGCAATGGAGTCGGGCCGACGGGAGAAGTGGATGTGGATGTAGCCTTAAGCGTCTTGATACATACAGTACTCATGTAGGTCCAGCCACCCCAAGTCCGATTTGATACGAATTGACTGCTGAGTATCCCTCGACGGACGCTCTAACTTACGGTATTCCACACTAAGCTTGAAGGTAAGCCGAACACCCTAGATCGTCGGTCCCTTTTTGAGCAGGTCGGCGATCCTTAAGCTGCCTCTGCTGCCTCGCTGTCGATCGGGAGATCATTGCACGGCCTAGCTGTGGGTTTCGATCTGGTATGTCTCTTGCTTATCTGTGGTGTCTGACCGACTGACCCTCGAGCAGTGTATGTACATTTCTACACAGTAAGTCAATGCATACACCACAGCACCTTCAGGCATCTATCGTCATGCCCAAAAATCACCACTACACCCAACATCAACCGCACCCATCCTTCGACCCACGGGGCCTACAGTGGCAACCGCTTATCGACCAATGCCTCTGTTCAGGAAACCAGTTTCCGAGGGATCCAGCCCGTTGACTGATTTAAAGTCTGGTGTGTCCCAGGGCCCGTGGAGCCAACCGTGGGTGGAGGGATCCACCGGGTCTGGCGACGCGCAAACCACCGCAAGGGATCGATGCTTAGCTCTGCAAATTTCGAACCCTTAGCGTCAGGGTGGCCACCATGCGAAAAAGAATGAGCAATCCAGCTGGACAGCTGTGCAATGCCCCCGGACGATCTTTTCCGGAGCTCTCAACACCTATAAAACCCTCCTTGCTCAAACCACCCCTCTCAACATGACGGTGAAGTGAGAATCCACGCCAATCCCCATCCGCCACCATGCCACCTCCGTATCCCACCCCCGATCACTCGCAGCCCCCCAGTCCGGTCGAGGATAAGCCTGTATCGGGACTGTCATCAGCTGCCATGTCACGCCGCACCTCGTTCTCGGATTACCAACTCGGCGCTGGGAGCAGTCGCTTTGCGTCCACTCCGGCCACGGGGGCGCAAACCCCGGATCCTCTGCTGGGACCCAAAGTCGCCGTCCCCGCCGATGTGCTGAAGAAATTCCCCCAGACCATCACCCGGCCCCGCGAGGACAGCAGCGATGACGAGGACGCCATCGAGCTGTCGGCCACGGGGCCCCGATTCCGACGCCCCTCTGCGGCCGTGCACCCCGGCGACAACGTCTATGCCGACGAAGCCGGCTCACCACCCCCCGAGGCCACCAAGGCTGCTCGACAGGGAGTCCCTCCGGAGTTGTCCAGCTTTGGCGCCGAACTCCTGTTGATTGCCGTCTGCTCCGTGGGCCTGATGCTTTTCTCCTTCCTCCTGGGCGACATGCTGGCCCCGCAGATCCAGATCCGGACCGCCCTGGGCATCAGCAACACCGAACTGCCCTGGCTGGTGGGCGCCTTCAATGTGGCCAACGGCCTCTCCGTCGTTGTGTCCGGCTCGTTGACAGACCTCACGCCTCCTCGGCCGCTGATGGTGGGAGCGTTTGGCTGGCTGACGCTGTGGAACCTGATCGGGGCCTTCTCGCTCTCCCCCTCGCGCCGCATCCTCTTCTTCATCGTGCGCGCCATGCAGGGTCTGGCCATTGGGGTGCTGGTGTCTGGGAGCATGAGCATTCTCGGCCGCGTGTACAAGCCGGGCATCCGCAAGAACCGCGTCTTCAGCGCCATGGCCGCCTGTGCGCCCTTCGGGTTCTCCCTCGGAGCCATCCAGGGGGGTCTTCTCTTCCACCACCTCCCGTGGATCTTCGGCTCCAACGCCATGATCACCGGACTGTGTGCCGTGGCAGCCTTCTTCGCCATTCCCCCACTGCGTCCCGTGGCCGATGTGGCCGGCACCGAGGCCCCCTCGATCAAGCAATTCGACTACCTGGGGGCGGCCTTCGCCGTGGGCGGTTGCGTGTGCCTTCTCTTCGGCCTGACGCAGGGCGGAGTGACCAACTGGTCCCCGTACACGATCGCTCTGACAGTTCTGGGGATTGTGCTGCTGGTGGGGCTATTCGTCACCGAGCGCTACGTGGTGCGACCCCTGATCCCCAACCGGCTGTGGAGCACGAAAGGCTTCACCCCGCTGATGATCGCCTACTTCCTGGGGTTCGGGTCCTTCTTCGGCTGCTGGCAGTTCTACGCGATCCAGTTCTGGCTGCGCATCCAGCACGCGACACCCGTGGCCGTGGCGCTGTACCATATCCCCAACGCGCTGGTCGGGGTGTTTGCGACCTGGGTCGTCAGCCGCACGCTGCACCTGGTGCCAGGCCACTACATCTACACCATCTCCATGTTCGCCTTCACCCTGGGCCCGGCCTTCTTCCTCCCGCAAACCGCCAACACCATCTACTGGGCGCTCTCCTTCCCCGGCATCGCGCTGGTGACCTTCGGGCCCGATCTCGCCTTTGCGGCGGCCTCCATCTTCATTACCAGCAACGTGGCGCGCTCGTACCAGGGCAGCGCGGGCAGTCTGCTGGTGACGAACCAGAACCTCAGCTCGGCGATTCTGACCAGTGTGGCCGATGCGATCGGCACGCGCGTCGACCAGACCCCGGATGGGGATGTCGGGCTGCAGGGCTTGCGCGCCATCTGGTGGTTTGCGCTGGGGTGTCAACTGGTGGCGGCGTTGATCACGGTGACATGCGTGCGCATTCCCAAGGAGGAGGAGAAGGAGCATGTGACCTAGGTCGTAAGTGGGGATGATGATAATGAAGGAAAAGGGAAACGGGAAAAGGGCAAAGGGCAAAGTATAGATTGCATGTTTTCTTACGACTTATGATAATGATAATAGTCTGCTTGAAGCAATTGCTATGATGCTATGATGCTATCCTCTCCGACGATGTTGTCATCTTATCGCGGATCTTGATCCGGCGGGGTAATTGCATTCCCGGCCTTAATAAGAATCAGTTAATCACAATAAATAACCCCTCAGTTTCCCCTCCCCCAATTGTGTCATCACCCTGCGTGTTCACCAAACCACCTCTCTCCCTAGTCCCTACCTACGGCGTCTCTTCTCTTACCATCTAAGACATTTAAAACCATAAAACCAACATGTCCGACAAATCCAACATCCTCATCTTCGGCGCCACCGGGGCCATCGGCTCGTACATCACACAGGCGCTGCTCGACGACCGGGCCCACTTCGGCCGCTTTGCTGTCTTCACCAGCCCGCAGTCGCTGCAGACCAAAACCGAGGTGCTGGACAAGCTGCGCCGCCAGGGGGTCGATATCCTGGTGGGCGATTTGGGGAATGCGGACGATGTGCGCAAGGCTTATGCCGGTATTGCCCCTTGCCTTTCCCCTAGATTGTCCTGTGCTGCACTCTCCCTACCATCAACCCAACTAACCCCACCACAGGATACGACACCGTCGTCTCAGCCCTCGGCCGCACCGCCATCGCCGCCCAGATCCCGCTCATCCAACTGGCCGCCGAATCCGAGACCGTTCGTCGCTTCCTCCCCTCCGAGTACGGGACAGACATCGAGTATGGCCCCGCCTCGAAGGACGAGAAGCCGCACCAGCAGAAGCTGAAGGTGCGGGCGGCGCTGGCCCAGCTGCGCGACCAGCTCGAGTACGCCTACATCGTCACGGGCCCGTACCCCGATTATCCGTTCTGGCTGGCCGCCCCGGGGTCGGAGGAGGCGGCCAAGGCGGGGTCGTGGGACGTGAAGGCCCGGAAGGCGGTGGTGGTTGGGGATGGGGAGGGGAGGGTCAGTTTCAGTGCGCGGGTGGAGTGAGTTTCTTCCTTGATCCCCCCGGCGAGGGATGGTTCGATGTGTATCGATTGTCTTTGATCGGCTCTCTCTCGTCCAGGGACAGGTCTTTAGAGCGAAGTCATGCTAACGCGCACAGTGTCGGCCGCTTCGTCGCCCACGCGCTCACCCACTGGGACCAGGCGCGGTACCGCGCCCTCAAGCTCAACTCCTTCACCACCACCCCGCACGAGATCCTGCGCGAGTTCGAGTTCCAGACCGGCCAGAAGTGGGAGGTCGAGTATACTTCGCTGGACGAGCTGCGACAGCTCGAAGCCCAGGCGTGGGAGCAGGGCGCCCCCCATGCGACGACGTTCACCCTGCGGCGCATCTGGGCCGAGGGCGGCACCCTGTACGAGCGTCGGGATAATGAGGACATCGGGGTCGTGGCGACGCAGTCGTTGCAGGAGTTGGTGCGGGATTCAATCCATCGGCAGTTGGAGCAGTAGGTCGGCGGAAATGGGGATGATGGGAAGTCGGGGGAAGGGATTGTTAGTGGCTTCGATCTGGGTCAGTTGTAATAGCAGGCTGTATGATACTTCTGGCTGAAGTGGTTGCTGCCCTCTGGGTTTGTTGCATACGCCGGTTGTATAATGCCTCCGATTGAGGTGGATAGGATAGTGCTGGGCTGTAGTTCTGGATGCATCATGTACGCTTTTGACAGCTTCTGTATGAAATGCTGGTTGAGATAATACCAGGTCAGTTATAGTGGGAGCAGCGCAGCTACCAGGCTGCGTATATACTGCGCACAACCAGAAACAGATAGTGATAGTGAAGATATCGTCTTTTGCATGACAGGAGCTCCGTATGAAGAGTGAACATGAAAAGTAGTCAATCGAGGCGATCCTCTAGCAAAGTCCATGTCAACCCAGACATTACTAAACATCACCTCGCATTAGTGCAGAGAAAGCCGGCATCCAGGTCCAGTTCTCGTGCAGCACAGAGGGGCAATACCGCGGAAGTGTGTTCCCGGGTTGGTTTAGGACCAGTCCACCCAACATCAAGCTTTGTCTTCACCTCTCTATCGGCTCAGGCACCCAGAATCGACCAGTGTGAAGCCGACCACAGCCTGTCATTGCCGATCGAGCTCCACCCCTACCCAGGTTCGGCTGTCAGATGCTGACGACGATCCGGATCTGGTTGGCCTTCGGGCTGAAGAACCACCTCGTTGCTCCGATGTAGGAGCTGCCACGCGCCGACGGGCACCACCACGTGGTGGCTACCCACGGGATGTACCCGCGGGTGAAGATTTTGTCGTGTGGAGATTTCGACGCAGGCGAGGTTGAGACGGTGCGCCAGTTCAAGGTTGCTGCAGGTCAGCACGCACGTGGTGTTGAGTTACGGTGAGTTCTGCAAAGCATCTTGGGCTGCCTGCAATGAAATCTATCCTGCATAAACTCTTCCATCTTCCCGTGGAGACTGCTGGCTCTCTGAAGGTGCAGGTGAATAGGGAGGGGATCCAGCATCCAAGGCTGGCGGTTGATTTCCGCGGGAACGGTTCCAGACAGACTGCCCGTCGGCTAACCGAGCCACTTGGTGGAGAGCTCATACCTACACCTACAACAGCACCACTCGACCATTGAAGTTGACAGGGTGAACTTCCACCGCCTTCTAGAGTTCTGAAGCCCTGGGGTCTGGAGTAAGCAGCCGTTTGTCAGCTTGAGTCGAGTCAGAGGGCCCGGCCGATATAGGAGACGGGGAGCCACGCCGCATGAGTCATTTGGGAGTCAGCCCTGCCATCAAGCTACCGAGTACTACATGAGACTATGCAATATGCTTGTTTTAGCTTTGCACCGGACAATGAGCTGCAGACAGCGCTAGGCGTCCGTCCTCCTGATCCCGAGATGCTGTATGGCGGGAGCACATCTGATGGTCTTTCCCCGGCCGACTGGGATAGAGGATCGGGGGGCGAGACCGGCCTCGGAGAGCCGGAGTACTGCCGCCCAGCCCCGAGATCGATGCCGCTAAGCTGGACGAGGACTAGTGCCAGGCGGCCGACTCGGAAGCGGCACGAGTAGACTAAGCCTGCTTGGGGGCAGTGGGTAGGGCAGCGCCACCGGCAGCCCTATCCCGTCCGCTGACTGGTTGATGGTCATTCACCAGTTGCCACCAGGGCCCGCCTGGCCTGATGCGGTGGTGGAAATTTCCTTTTGCCTTTTGCCTCCATGCAGAGTCTGGTATGGTCCCGGATTCCCCCAGACACCTTATTTGCGTCCCCCGGCTAAACTGGAACTACATCTTGTTGCTCGATGCACGAACAGCCCGACAAGAGCATTCATCATCCCGAGTCAATGCGTCAATCAGGACTAAGCTAGCTATTGAGTTTCACCGAAGAACTGGAGAAAATTCGACCACTCCACTTTCCACTCTCTGGGTTCCTGGAGGAGTGGGCCATGGGCCATGGGCCATCCGGGCAGAAGGCCGACATCGGGGAGAGAGGCAAACGGCAGCCAGCAAAGTTTGTGTCACACCCGCAGAAATTGCAGTCCCCGAGGCTGGGATTGGCTGGCCGCCCCGAACTATTAACTAACAAAAACTGACCAAAACCACCTGCCCAGGCGTCCATGCTTCACCTGGCGGGTTTTTGCTGGAGTATAATAACGAAACACCCAAGGCCGGATTCTGTTGAACGGTTCATAGCTCCTTTCCATTTTGTTCTTCCTTCCTTACGACTCTTTCTTCTCCCTTCCTCTTCCTCCTCTCCCTCCTCTCCTCCCCTCTCCTCCCCTCTCCTCCCCTCTCCTCCCCTCTCCTCCTCTGCCCCTCCTCTTACTTCCATCCCCCCAGGAAATTCACCATGTCGTCACCGGAACTGAAGGATATCGAGTATGGCTCGGGTGTCCCATCGGACCCGGAGGCCTGGGATACCGACCTCAAGGCTCCCCCTGAGGAGCAAGACCCTTTTGGCGCGGAGCATGGTGAGGTTCAATATAAGACTTTGGATTGGTGGTAAGTACACTGCGTACCCGGTTCCAGACCTGAATGTTCGAAATTGTTGATCCTAATGTCTTCCTGGATAGGCAATCTGGCTTCTGTAGGTGATCGTGGTGATATCATACTATCCCGTCCCGCATATTCTGACCTTCCTCTAGTGATGATTGCCGAGACGGTCTCGCTGGGTGTCTTGTCTCTGCCCTCGACTGTCGCTACGGTCGGCCTGATTCCTGCGATCATCCTCATTGTCGGCCTGGGCGTGGTGGCCACCTACTCCGGTTATGTCATCGGTCAATTCCGGGCGCGATATCCCTTCATTCACAGCATGGCCGACGCCGGCGAGGTCCTGATGGGCAAGCCCGGTCGCATCTTCATCGAGGTCGCCCAATTGCTCTTCTTCATGTTCGCCTCCGGTAGTCACCTGGTCACCTTTACGGTCATGATGAACACCCTCACCAACCACGGCACCTGCTCCGTGGTCTTTGGCGTGGTCGGCCTGGTTCTCTCCTTCATCTGCTCGCTGCCCCGCACCATGAAGAACGTCTCTTGGTTCGCCATTGCCTGTACGTTCTCTCACTGCCTACTCATCTATCTCACCACTTGTCTAACAAAGTACAGGCTTCATCAGTATCTTCTCCGCCGTGCTCATCACCATGATCGGCGTGGGCGTCGAACACCCCTCCACCGAGCCGATGCAATTGACGCGCAAGACGAGCTTCGTGAACGGCTTCTCCGCTGTGACCAACATCGGCTTCGCCTACTGCGGCCACCCGGCCTTCTTCGGATTCATCGCTGAGATGAAGAACCCCAAGGACTTCCCCAAGTCGCTGTGCATGCTGCAGGCGTTCGAGATCGTGCTCTACACCGTCGCCTCCGCCGTCATCTACCGCTACGCCGGCCAGAACGTCAAGTCGCCCGCCCTGGGCTCCGCCGGCCCCGTCGTCCGCAAGGTCGCCTATGGTGTCGCCATTCCGACCATCGTCGTCGCCGGTGTGGTGCTGGGTCACGTCGCCATCAAGAACGTCTACGTCCGGCTGTTCCGCGGCACGGATGTCATGCACAAGCGCAGTGTCAAGGGAATCGGCGCCTGGATCGGTCTGGCTGCTGGATACTGGATCATCGCCTGGATCATTGCCGAGGCTATCCCCGTGTTCAGCAACCTGGTCAGCTTGGTGGTATGTTGCATCCCCTCTCCTTCTCACCCAACTCAACCATGCTAATTGTACACCATAGTGCGCCCTGTTCGCAAGTTGGTTTTCCTTCGGCCTGCCCGGCGTCTTCTGGCTCTACCTCTACTACGGCAACTACTTCTCCTCCTGGCGCAAGACGCTGTTGACCATGGCCAACGTGGGCCTCTTCCTCATCGGCGCCACGATCTGCGTCTGCGGTCTGTGGGTGTCGGGCGTGGCCATCCACGACGACAGCTCCGGCAGCAGTTTCTCCTGCGCGAATAATGCGTGATGTGGTGCCGCTGCATGACATGATCCATTGCATTGGGGCGTTTCTGGGATTTCCTTTGGGCTGTATATAATCATCCTATTTATAGAGTGTATCATAGACTAGACTTGTAATATACCCTTTGACCTTCTGTCTGACTTGGGTGCTGAATGCATTGCGCTTACATTGGGATAACGTCACTGGAATGCGGGGGCGGTTTGGGGTATGCTACGTCATCGCCGGTTGCAGTGTCGGTATGCAAGCCTGGGGTAACGTAAAGCTTCTAGAAGGATTCCACGCATTCCACGCATTCCATGGCCTAGGATCGATATCTAAGCACCATGCTCAATGCCGAACAAGCATCATAGTTAATCATCACACGTTAGCCATTACTTCCTCAAACCTCCAACCGCATCACCAACAACCGCAACACCCAATTTACACAGCCCGTCTGCCGCTCCACCCGCCCCATGCCCCCGTGGATCTCCCCCATTATCCTTTGCAGTGTCTTCCGCGTGTACTCCACGCTGCCACTCTCGTGTAGTATGTCCAACACCCGCCGTTTCATCGCCACGTCCATCGTCCCTGGTGCTCGGCCCTGCTCCAACATCTTCCAAAGCTGATCGTTCTTCTCCTGCTCCTGCGCCCGCAGCGCATGGAGAAGGGGGAAAGAGAACTTGCCCTCGTCGAGGTCCTCGCAGAAGCCTTTTTGGTCGGTATACTGTCCCCTGTCAGCATTGCACACCTATTCAATGACGTATTGGGAGGGTACCTCTTCAGTAAGATTCTTATAATCATCCCGGATCTGGAAGTATTCGCCTAAGTTGTCGATCAAGGGAAGGAGGGGGATATCTCTGCGTGCTCATTAGTATTCGAACTGTGTAGATTCCTTAGGGCAAAGGGGCGGGGGCGGGGGCGGACCGATTGCGCTGCGCAGGTGCGGTCGCGATCATCAGTCGCGCGAGGAGGCGGAAGAGGCCACCTGTTTCTATTTATGGATAATCGTTAATGTCTTCTCGAGGATAATGATGAGATAGCAGCAGAGGGTTGAGGAACATACTCTGTCGGATCATCTCCATATACTCCGCCTCCGACGGACAGACCGCCTCGCGCGTCCAGTACACATCGTGGCTCTGCCCGGTAAACAGGTTGCGCATCTCCTCGCTGTAGATGTCCAGACACTGCCTGTCGCACTCTTCAAGCCCACGCACCTCGTCCAGGGCCTGCAGGAGGAGGTAGTTGGCCGAGTTGATGGTGGGGCCAACCCCGTATACGGTGTGCGTGGCGGGCTGGCCGCGGCGGAGCGGGGAGGAGTCTTCGATGTCGTCCAGCCTAAGGAATTAGTATTCAGTGAACGGAAGATAGACGGGAGAGAGGTACATTAACGAGGCGTTGTGCAGGGTCTTGGCGATGGATTTGAGCAGCGTCACTTGTCGGTCGGGGAGCATGAGCCAGACGTTCAGGGCGTCGATGAACGCTTCGCGAACGCCCTTGGACGGCAGCGCGGCGATGTACTCGGCTGGGCTGGAGAGGTGCTAGCACGGCGTCAGTATGTTAACACTAGGTTGGTAGGGCAATGGGAATACCTCAGATCCCAGCTTGACCTCCCCAACCTCCCGCTCCTCCTCCGAAGCAGACGAGATCGACGAGCGCGGCGAGTTCGCGCCCGACCAGACCGACGAGTCGCTCGACTCGCTCTCCTCAGACACACTCGCGCGCTTAACGTGCTCCTGCACGGGCGACTCATATCCTTCATCTGACGCGGTCTGCATACTCTCCTCAAGTAAACGCCCGGCCTCCTGAACGAGATGCGGGTGATACCGCGGACACCGCAGACTCCACGCCACGTTGCCGGGAATCTGATACCCCAAAGCACGCAGGTAGACCTGCACCTTCCGATTCTCCCGTCCATCGCCAGCGATATACTCAGCCACCCGCTGCTGGAACTCCCGTTCGAAGTTGGTCGTGACCTGGCGCACCATTTCCTTGGCTGCGGGGACGTCGACCCCGTGCCAGTGCATGCACAGCCAGACGGCGTTGGTCATGGTCGTCTCCGCGGAGTGCTGGAACTCCTCCCACTCCACGTCGAAGGAGAAGTAGTCGTTCGCCAGGCCCAGCGCCGCGTAGCACGGGCGCACCACGGGCTCGATGCTGGCTTGCTCCTCGGAGGTGAGCACGAAGCCCATCCCGAAGCGCATGAGCATGTCGACGAAGCTGCTGCTGTCAGTAATACGGTACGGTAGTAGACAGAATGAAGCGTAGCTGCTGAACTCACGGTGCTCCCGTGTCGATAATGCGATAGTCCACATACTCCTCCCAGTCTCGGAACGCGCGCGTCTTGTCCTTGGTCGCGGTGGTGTTGATCATCGTCTTCCACGAGTCGAGCACGACCTGGGCGCAGGTCGAATCGATGGCGAACAGCTCCAGCAGCATCTTGGACTGCACCTGTTTCGTGCCGGTGACGGAGCGCACGGTGCGGTATTCCGTCTCGTCCAAGGCGATGTCGTCTGCGTGGGCGTTGATCTGGATACTCAGTGAATGCAGTGGATAATAGCGAGCCGTACTCACGGTGGATTTGGCGGCCGACTCGACCACGTTATCGTACATGAAGGCATCTATACGGTCAGCCGCGGTTACCTTGTGCGAGACGGACAGCAACCTACATTCAAAGATGTAATTGACAATGGCCATCCGCTCCGGGCGGCAGCAGGGCAGCACGACAGCCCCAAAGTGGCCCTCCCACGGATTACACGATCCCCATCGCTCGATCGGCCCAACGTACTTTTCCCAGTCGGCGCGCAGCTGCAGCGAGCCCTCGTTGGCCTTGTGTTCTGACTTGTGTCGGCGTAATGGGCAGCCGTGACAGAAGCCGTGGAGGTCGGAGGTGTCGCGGGGCACGAGGGCGGAGAATTGGTCTTCTTCAGGGCAGGGTGCTATCGATTGCATGATTGGTTATCTGTATTAGATGCTGAAATATAGTATCGAGCTACAATCGGGTGTCCCCCAGTATTTCCCCGGGGCCTTATAGTTTGCAGGGCTCTTATCGGCGATCTCACCCATCCCGTCATCGACTGGCCCCAGCCCTAACTCGACCCTCAACCGCGATGCAACATCGTCCCCAAATCTGGGTACCGAGCAGTCGGGTCATCGTGATCGGCAGCGAAAACAGGGTCACACGAAGGTTAATTGGGGGTCCTTTGAGGATTGTCGGGTGAAAGAAGCGCATTGACATGCCGACAAACCATGGTTGCGTCGCGGTGATGTTGAGGGACTCCACGGGAGGGATCCACTTGCCATGAACCATTGTTGATGTCATGGATCGGTTGACGTTTACACTCTACTCAGTACAGTGTCTACACACTGAGGATGACTTATCCGCTGAAGGAGATTCGCGATCTCTTTCCCGGGGGCGAAGATCGACGATCTGCATGCCGCGAATGAACCTTGTGCGTCCAGTTCCAAGTTCTAACTCACAATTGCCGTGATAGACGCCGTGGGCCTGGCCATGGCTGAGATAATCGTGCAGCGTCGGTGATTCGACCCGTCCAGCAAACATTCCTTTTTTTGCTGCCAGCTGGCGAGCTTCAGCTGTTAAGTTAGGCGCCGTCTCTCCCGGGCTGACATTCCTCCACTTTTCACTCCCCCCGTTGATCAGTCACTCCCCCTTCATTGCAGTAAGAAACGCCAGACCACCGTCATGCCGAGTCTCGCCCCGGACACCGCGCCCCCGGAAACCGATACGGCGGCGCTGACCAGCTTCAAGGCCCTGTGCGCGGAACGAGGGCTGCTGGACCGGCCTCAGGGGCTCCAAGCGGGGGATGTCGTGGACGGTCTGACCGACGACCTGACCTTACTGTACACCCCCCTCTTTCCATTTCATTCACAATCCATCATGGATCCAGACACTAACCAAGATCCAGCCGCTTCCTCCAAGCCCGCAAAAACGACCCCCCCTCCGCTCTGCAGCAATACGAATCCGCCTTGCGCTTCCGCGCCGACAAATCCATCGTCGAGGTCTACAACACCATCTCGATCGACGACTACGAAGCCACGCGCAAACTGGTACGCCCAGCTCTTCCCCCAAACCTCTTTCTACAACCCCTCAAATCCCATACTGAATCATGATGGGATGGAAAGTACCCGCACTGGACCGGGCGCCGCACCCGCACCCACCTGCCCATCCTCTTCCTCGATGTCGCGCACCTGCACACCGACGCCATGCAGCACTGGCGACACACGCGCTCGCTGACCGACCAAAACGCCCCGGGCATGGCGCAGCGCGCCTGCGCCTTCTTCGACACGCTGACCCGGTTCATCCTCCCGCTGTGCACGGCCGCCGCGGGCACGCCCGTGACCAAAAGCATCTACCTCGTCGACGCCAAGGCGCTCAGCCTCAAGCAGGCGTGGAATCTCCGGGATTTCGCCAAGGAGATTAGCTGGATCTTGGCGACGTGTTATCCCGAGACGATTGAGACGATATTTGTGGGTTCCCTGTCATTATGATGCGGGTGGTGGAGTCATCCTGCAGGCTGCGCGTTATGGGTTCTTAGGGTTCGTGGCGCCGCTAACCGGGCACAGGTCTGCAACGCCCCCAGCTACTTCAGTACGATCTGGGGTGTGATGAAGAAATTCGTCGACCCCGTCACCGCCGCCAAGCTGGTGATCCTGACGGAGGGCCAGGTGCTGCCGGCGCTGGAGGGGCTGGTGGAGCACGAGAGTATTCCGCTGCAGTGTGGCGGGGGGTTCGAGGTGGTGCATGGCATGCGGGCGGATTTGGATGCGGGGTTGCTGGAGGTTTTGGGCAAGGAGAGGCCGGTGATGCTGCCGGAGGGGCCGTTGAAGTGGCGGGAGGATGGCGAGGGGAGGCGCGTGCTCGTCGCGACGGGGTCGACGGTGTCGGGGGCCAGGGAGGAGGTGGTTGCAGTCTTGTAGTTGGCATGCAAGGAGGCGGTCGTCAGTGTGGATATGAGTAGATCGTGATTATTTGGTAGGTGTCTTGAGAACGTCAAAGTAGAACGCTAGTAGATGCTTTGAGGTTTCGGGATCTTATCACAGTTTATCGATTATGAATGTAATACTGATGGATTTGCTTGCTTAAAAAAAAAAGCTTAATACCTTATAAAATTATTTAATTATTAAAAAAAAAAGAAATCTCTATAAATTTGTGGTGTTTATATATATTTAGTTTAATTTAAAATTATATAACTTATTAAAGTAAAGTATTATATATATATACTAATATATTTCTGTAATAAATTAACTATAAGGTCTTCTTCCCTTTTATATAAGGTAATATAATAATTTTTATAATATTTTTAAATAAATAGCCAGTTAGTTAAAAAAAGTATTAACCACATCTTTATAATCAGCAGTTAATAATACTATTAAAAAGTTTAATATATCCAGTTATTTAATTAAATATTTAAATTTAATATTTTTAAGCAGCTTAGTAAAAATATTTGTAAAATTTTTAAAGAACTTAATATATTATAGGTGTATATTACTATACTGTATAGCCTTATAAATCTAGTAATATATAATATTAATATACTTAGTCTATTAGTAGAGCTAATTATTCTAGGCAAGTATAATAGCACCTTTATTATTAATATATATTATTATTAAATATATATTTCTAAAGCCTATATTTTTAAGTATATAGATAATCTAGTAGGCTTTTTTAGCTGCTGTATAAAGTACTATATATTCAGCTTTATATATAAAAACTATAATATAGAATTAGAGATGTAAAGCCTATAAAATTAGACTATTTATCTATATAAAAATATATTTAAAAGTTAAATAGTATATATTAAAGTATTTAGTATAATTTATATTAATATAGCCAACTATAATATTAATTTATTTAGCTAAACTATTATTTTTTATATAGGCTCTGTACTAAAGACTATATCTACTTATTTTTTACAGATATTAATATAGTAAAAAAAGGCTATTTATATATTACTTAGCTAAATTATTTATATACTATAAAAGTTTTTTAATAGTAAATATAATATTAGAATAAATTTATATTATTAAATATAGTATATTTTTAATATCTGCTTAATAATTTTTAATATTCTTTTTAAAAGCTTACTTTATACTTTTAATAAATTTAATACTTTTATTTAGTAGTATTTTACAGATCTTTTTATTTGCCGGGTCTGCAGCCTTAATAATATATTAAAAAAATACTTTAAAAAATTATAGAATTTTATTTATATATTTAATTTTTATACTAAAATACTATAAAATATTACTAAAGTTAGTAATTATAAAGCTTTTTAAAAGTTTTTAAAATACAGTATTAATAAGGCTCTTTATAGAAGCCGTAATTTAAATATTATTAATATAAAAAATTATTAGTTTTTTATATTTTTTAATAAAAAGATATTTATTAGCTTAAAATACTACTATTCTAATACTAGTAGCTGCAGTAAAAAACTTATAATACTAGTTTTTAATAAATTATTTTAATCTATAAATAAATAAAAGCAGCTTACAGATCTTAATACTACTATTTTTAAATCTAGTTAGTTAAATTATATAAATTTTTTTATTATTATAAAACTTTTTATAAAAAAAGGCTTATTTAATATTACTTTATTTACAGATATAATTAAATACTACTATAACAGTAAAAAATATTTTTACTATTACTATTTTTATAGTAAAAATAAATATAAGATTATAATTAATTTTATAAATCTATAAAAAACTATAAATAATATAGCAGATTTTAAATCTATAAATTTTATTATTTATATTAAGTTTAATTTTATATATTTACTACTTTAATATTATTTTTTAGCCGGTAGGCAGTTCTACTAATTTTTATATTTTTTATTTTTAAAGTATTAAAATTTTTTTAATTATTATAGTAAACTGATAAAATACTTTAGATAATTTTATAGCTTATTTATATATAGCTAATTTAATAATATATTTATAGCTGCTGTTTTTTTTAATAGTTTTAGCAGTAAAAGCCTATTTAATAAAATATAGAAATTAAACTTTTTTTTATTTAAAAAGATTTTTAATAAAAGATGTCAGTTTATTACTATACTTAGAATTAAATTTATTAAAATAAGTAAAAAATATTAGCAAACTAATATTATCTATTAATTAATATTAATACTTTAGTATTTTTAGTATATAAAAATATTTTTAAATAGTTTTTTTATTACTAGTATTATTAAAGTTGTTATTTAAAGTATACTTATATAGATTTTTTATTAATAAAATTACCAAAGCTAGTACTTAGTAGTAGCTATAGTTATTATCTAGTAATCTATATATTTTTAAATTATTTTTTTTATTAAAGTAGATATTACAGATAGTAATAATTTTATTATTTTTAATATTTAAAACTTTATATTACTTTACTAGGCTGGTATGTTTAAGTAGTTAAATTATTTAACTATATAGCTAAGTTTTTAAAATCCTATTTCTACTATAGATTTTTTTAAGAATTATTATAATACTATAGTAATTAAAAATATATAAAGTTAATAGATTTAAATATACTCTATTATATATTTTCTATACAGTTATTATTTTATTATAAATTAGTAATAAGTTTTTTAAAAATATAACTTTTTTTATAATTTTTTTATAGGCTTTTATTAAGGCCTTGGTTTTAGAAAACTGTATATATATAAGTTAAAATAGTAAAGCTAATATATTTAATAAATATATTTTAACTATAGATATATAATACTATAAACTTCTATTTAATATTTTTACAGTATATTTAAGTAATTATATTTTTACTTTAGAATTTAAATATATTATTAGAGTATAGAGATTTAATTTTAAATAGTATATAATCTAACTTTTTAATAAACAGCTTTAGTTTAAATACTGTTTTTTTTTTATTTTTAAAAGCCTAATATTAACCCAGCTGTTATATATATTAATAAAAAACATCCAGTATTAAGTACTGGATTTTTTATTTAAAAATATAATAATATATCTACTACTAATATTAAAAAATATATACTAGCTGTATTACTACAGTAGAATTATTTATATATAGTTTTAGTATACTAAAATATTAGCTAATTAATATATTTAGTAGATATACTTTAGAATAGTAAAACTTTTAATATTTATACTATCTACTATTTTTAATAGTCTAATATAATTAATAATAAAAAAATAAATAAAATACTAATACTAAGTAAATAGATTAATATAGCTTTTATTTATATTAAAAATATATTTCTAGTACTGTTTACTGGTATTGTAGAAATAAAAATAATAATTTATAGTTTAATTACTTAATTTAATAAATAATATACTAATTAAAGGTTTAGTAGTATACTTTACTAAATTAAAATAATTTACTAAAATAAAAAAACTAGTAATATTATTAGTATTAATTTCTATATTAACTACTTTACAGCTAAGATGGAAAATATATTAATTTTTAATAATATTTTTTTAGCTAATAATCTTTTTATTATTTACCTTAAAAATTATTATTTTATTAAAATATAAAAAAGTAGTAAAATTAAATTTTATAAAATATATAATCTTAAGTAAGTTAATTTTAAAATTAGAAATATATAATATATTTATTAATCTAACTATATAAAATTTTTTAGAACTATATATTAGCTTTAATTTTATATTATTTATACTAACTAAATATATAATTTTACCGGTAGTAGTTTTAATTTTTTATTTATACAGCTTTATAGTTTTAGATATAAAACTACTTTTATTTTTAATAAGATATTTAGTAAAACCTAAATTAATAATCTAGTTATTTATATATTACAATATACTATAGTAATATTATAATTAATAATACTAATAGTTTTTTATTTTTTATATCTACTGGTAGTCTTTTTTTTTATAGCTGCTAATAGCTAAAAATATTAATAAAGTAAAAAACTACTTATCTTTAGTAATATTAGCCTTAGTATTTTTTACTATTTTAAATAGCTTTAACTTTAGATATAGTTTTTAGCAGCTAGACTTTTTATACCCAACTTTACTATAATAATTATAAGTCCAGTTTTTATAAATATTTTAAAAAATTCTTTTTTTAAAGTTATTTTTTTTAAATTAATTATTTTTACTTTATTAGTTTTTAGATTTAAAATTGTTTAACTTCCAGCCTTTAGGCGCCTTTATAAGATTAGTATTACTAAAATTAAATTAAATATATATTTTTTTTATATAAAAATCTAAATAATTTAATCCTATATTATACTTTTTTTAATATATTAAAAATTAAGATAGAAAGTTAAAAAGTTAGACTACTATTTTTTAAAATTATAAAAAAAAAACTAAATATATATACTGTTACTAAGTTTTTTATTATTAGTAAGGCTATATTAAAACTTATTTAATATTTTAAATATTTTTATAATATATTTATTAATATTTTTACAGTTATTATACTATAGTAATATAGTAGTTTATAGTTTTTTAAATAACTATATATTAAAAATAATATTAAAATATTTTTTTAGCTTATCCCAGACTTTCTTTGTACTGTTAAGATTAATAATACTATATTAAATTTTTATAGTTAATATAGTATAAATAGCTTTAATAGTTTTTTTATTTTTAACTTTTTATATAAATAGCTGCCTTTTAAAGTATTTTAATATTTTTTTATATATAGTAAAGTTAATATTTATTTTACCAGAGCCAAAGCTAATAGGCCTGGATATACTTTATATAATTTAAAAATTTTCAGCTACTTCAGCTTTACTGGAAAACTAAATAGATAAAAAAAATTAAACAGATTTTATATTAGTACTAAAAACTATTTTTTAAAAATTTTATAAATAAAAGTATATTTTTTTAAGACCTTATATTAGATCTAATAGTTGTCTATATCTGTTAAGGCTGAAAGCTTAGTAATATTAATTATCTACTATATTATTACTAATTAATAAATATATTTTTTTAATTACTAAATTTATTAATTAATTAAAATATTTAACTTAGTTTAGTACTTTTTAGTAGACTATATAATTAGTAGAAAAATCTTTTTAGTACTTAATACTAAAAAATAAAAAAAATAATAAAAATTAATTAAATAAAGGCTTTAAGCTTAAGCTGGGCTTATAATCTATTAATTATAAATATAATACTAATAAATTTGCTTATTTAAAAAGAAAAGCTTAATATTTTATAAAATTATTTAATTATTAAGAAAAAAAGAAATCTCTACAAATTTGTAGTATTTATATATATCCAGTTTAATTTGAAATTATGTGACTTGTTGAAGCAAGGCATTACACGCACACACCAATACAGTTTATGCGTAATAGCTTTAGGTATCGCCTATAGAGGAACCAGTATAGGTAATTGGAATGTAAGGCAGTTAGAAAGTCTGATTTCTGCCCACATTCACATTGAAGGCACATGGGCAATGTGAGAGACAAATAATATTTTTTCTTACTACCTCAAATTGGACGATACAAAAGTAGTAAAATATTGCATATTAGATACAACTATATCACATAATGTCTCTTTTCTTAGATGTAGTAAAATAGATTCAGCGCCCTGGAATCGAGGATCTCTTAGTATGGTCTACCTACATATCATAACATACTTCATTGGGGATTTAAGACCTACATAGTTATCTAGTAGTCTTATGATACTATGTAAAGAATATATAGTGCCAGCAGTAGCCTAAACTTACGCACAGTACCTATCTCCACTTTCAACTGAGAAACTCCCCTCCACGATACCCACTTAGCAATACCAGCTAGACTCCCGAGACCTGTCCCCCTTTCAAGATCACCAGACCCTTCCTGGTGCGGTAGTACTGCGCATTGGAGAACAAATAGCTCTTGGTGACGTTCCGTAGACACCCGCTAACCAACTGGCCCTGCTCATAGGGTTTGATGCTGGGTAAACCCTTGGGGACGCCAGCCAAGACGATCCACCCGCGAGGCGTCCTGCTCACGTTGACGGTAGGCAATGTATCCGTGCCCCCCATGGGCCCGCGGAGATAGCCCCCGGCCTTCCACAGGAACCGGATGCTCTGGGGTTCCGCGGGATACTGCATCTGTTGGCCTTGGCCTTGGACTTGCGTGGGCCTTGGTGGGCGAACGGCGGCGGCGGCCTAAAGATAGTAATCCCTTCCCGTCAGTTAAAGGTACCTGAAGGGAACGTGTGTGTTCGTCTTACTGGCACTCCGGCTCGCTGCTGGCGGATTGGGGGCTGCTGGACTGGTCGCTGCCTGGCCTGGGGCGCGGCCGTGCCGGAGCCGCCACAGCAGTCTTCGAGGTCGAAGGGGTCGCAGATACCGGGTAGACACATTCTGAGGGGATGTGTTCTCGCTAGGAGGGAGAGAAGACCCTCAACGGGGGCTCAAAGAGAAGATGTAATAGCCACCGTACAGGTGGCACGGGGTCGAGATATATCCACTGCACGCCAACTTCAGACCGCCTGTCAAGCCAGCGGGGTAGCGGCGCTAATATACTTACTAACCTAGGGCTAGAAAGTGACTATGCACGAGATTAATCCTGCACTGAAGGACGAACAGGGGTATGTTCATGAGCCATCAGCAAGTGAGTCAGGTCCTAGCCACCTGTGCACTAGGGGCGCATGGGGCGTATGCACGGCCGCCTTAGCGTTCACTGTCACACGGCTCGTCCTGTCCAGTCCGTAACAGTAGAACAGGCAGGAGGAGCTCGTGGCTGTCTGTGCTCCGTAGTAAGCGAGGCGCTGAGCCGCATTCTCGACAAGCCCCTGCCCACATGAGGGGGCGGCTGGGTCAGTGACACCTTCTTGTCTGTCCCTGAGGATCCGATTCGCGGTTACCTCCCAGAGAAACATGACGGGCTTGCTTACTCCGTAAAGTGGGAAGAGGAAGAGCAAGGTGATTTGGAATTAAGACGAGGGTATACGGACACGGCTGCATGAACCGCTCAGCAAACCCCGTGAAAAGGTAAGAATAGTTAAACAGGACTCATCACTTAGAAAGACCTTATGAGTATTATGAGGAGAGCATATTGAATCCACAATGGTCAGTGGAGACAGCCACATTCTCAATGTCTGTTTTGGCATATATTGTACTCACTACACTCGAGTGATATGTTGCGGTAAACTGATTGAGATCAACCAAGAATGGATGATTGAGAATGACTGCTACTTGGTGTACTGATGATGTGGTTACATACTAACTTACTGGATGCAGGGAGCAAAGTCCATCATGTTAGCCATGGATTTAAAAGATATTGAACCACTTGCGAGTTACTGTCGTAAAGATCCGGTGTCACTTTAAAACCCCAGCCACCCTGATGGGCTTCACCCATCAGCCCTAATCCAAGTATTTAAGCCCCCGTACCCCTTGTGGACACCATATTTCCCATCCCAGACAACGGTAACGCTTTTCAGACATCGATGGAGGCAATATATCTATGCTTGACCCATATTTGTCAAGGACGATGGCCTGAACCTGAGCTACTGTTTTAAAGTCAAAATCGGCCACCTGGACTCATCGATCCTGGGACAATCCGGGGAAGAAGGTGAGCCCGGGATAGTTTAGTATGAGATCATCCCTAGGTTCAGCCAGCTACACATCTGCCACTCGTGCCTTTCTCTGGGTCATGCTTATGCGATTATGCTTAGAGTGTACATGCTATGCAGATCTGACGTGGATATCATCAACTATCCCCTCCAAGCTCAATCTAATGCAGATATATACCAAACGACGCTAAAACCAACAAAAAAGAAACACACAATTTTATACACCCAACCACAGCAGTTTTATCCCCGAAGTATCAGAACAAAAAACAAAACTACCACCCTCGTCGCACCCAGACCACAATCTGACACCCACAAATCACCAACCACAGCGCGACCTGCCCGATCGTCATGGCGGAGCCCACCCAGAGAATCGCCGGAGAATTTAACGCCTGGCCCAAATTACACGTACACAGGACGAACCCCGTCAACGGAAAGACCATGCACCACCAGTTCAACTCATACGCAATCAGCCCGCGGGCCATCGCCTCCACCATACTCAACACGGCCAGCCAGAACTGCACGAACGCCAGCACCCACAGACTGATACCAGCCACCACGGCCAGGATATACAGCACGTCCGCGGTGTGCACGCTGCTGGCCTTACTCAGGTAATAATCCGGCAGCTTCTCGATGGCTGCGGAGGCCATGCCGTACCACGCGATGATGGTGAAGCACGGCGGGCCGACGGCGATGAACATCTCCGGCCGGAATTTGCCCTCGGGGAGACCGCTGCGCGTGAGGGTATGCGCCGTCTGCGCGAGGACCACGAAGAACATTAGGATGCCCAGGCCTTGCATCGTCGTGCCGCCCACCAGCATTGGAATGGCGAGGTTAGGGGGCTGGTTCGGCGCGAGGATGCCGGCCATCGTGCCGCTGAGCATCGGCGGGAAGAAGGGCAGGATCTGCACGATGGGGTAGTGCTTCTCCGGGGTGGTGTGCATGTGCGGGATGATCCACGACAGCACAATGCACAGGATGAGCGAGACGGCCGTGTACACCCAGAACAGCGCGTGGAGCGTCAGGATCAGCCATCGGCCGCAGTGCGGCGTGCCGTAGTAGGAGACCCCGAAGAGGATGGCCGCGAAGGCGAGCAGCGAGATCGGGATGAAGTACAAGTCCGTTAGTTGCTGGATGTGCAGCCAGCGCGTCCGGAAGTCCGGGGGCCCCGAGGCGGCCTTGCCGATCGGGCTGGGGCTGAGCGCCTCGAAGATGAAGGAACCCGTAATAACGGCATAGATGACTAGGTTGGCGATGAAGACGATCGTGCCGATGGTGATGAGCCCCGTGAATTGGTGCGGTGTCTGGTGCAGCAAGACGGCAATCCCGCCCCAACTGAGCGAGATGGCGTACCAACTCCAGCGCACGGCCGAGGTGAACCGTCGCAGCGGCGAGAGATGCGGCTCGTCGCTTTCCATGTGGTCTTGGTCTTGGTATTGTTGTTGTGGTTGCGATTCGGGTATGTGATTGCCGGTGATGGCTGTCGTGGTTGGTGGTTGGTGGTTGTGCAGGAGAGAATTTACCCGGAGACGATGTTGATCAGGCTGAAGTCGTGCATATCGCCCTCCCTCCTCCTCCGGAGAACCGAGACCCCGCCAAGCACCACAATCTTGCTGGCCGCACTCGAAACAGCGTCATGAGAAATGATGGTAGAAGGGAAGTGTTGACCGGATGATAGCGTGACGTCACGGCCTGCCTCGGGGTCGAAGTGGGTCCCGTGACTTCATCGTCTGAATTCTGCGGCGCTGCCAACCCGGTTTTCCTGCGCAAATTGAAACCGTTAGCAACTCTGTTAAGCTACCATGCTGGATCGGGGAACAGACTGCCACGAGGTGTCTCCGTCTGTTGCTAAATATGTCCATGTGTTGGGAATGGTAGGATGGGAATCCTCCGACTTAGGGTTGCCACACTTTAATGCCGGCGGGAAGCAGGTATGCAACGGTTGCAACCTCACAATGGCATTGCTTAACCCAGCGGATTCTTGGGACGAGTGCCATACCTTGAATTATACTTTGGTGGCTTGGATGTTATTTGCGGAAATCACCACCGAGTTTGGACCCGGACGAAGCAAAGTGTGTTTGGCGAGGCAATGCTCTCGGACCGGCATTAAGCTGAAGCATAACAGATGAAATAATGCTATAACAGACCCACTAAGCCACGATCCCCAGGGTCTGGCGTATCGTATCGAGATCCAGTCTAAGATGTAATCAGGCTAAATGAACAACCGACCATGGTGCTGTGCACCCACAAACAAACAAACGCATCAACACGGCGCTATACAATATCTACAACATCCCACAACTCGTCTATAGACATAAGCCACGAATGCAGACCTCTGCGATTCATAAGCAGAACTCAGCTCTTCTCAGTCTCCTCCTTGGAAAGGTGCAACCGCCGCTTCCACTTCATCTTGCTCTTGCGCATCGCCCGCTCGGTCCGCTCCCATGGGTAGTTGACCGGCGATTCGCCTCCCGTGAAGATGAAGAAGTCGTACAGGAAGCCGCCCATCATTGCCCCGCCGATCGCGCCCACCCAGGGCCCATAGAACCAGTACGCGTTGGTGAACAGGTCGCTGCCGTAGCCCAGGGCCAGCAGCGCGAGGCGGGGTCCGAAGTCACGGCTCGGGTTGAAGGCCGCGCCCGTCTGGTAGGCGAACGCCACACTCAGGTTCATGATCATCAGACCCACGATCAGCGAGTTCATACCGGCACCCGGGGGTGCGTTCTGGTCGTCACCCAGCGCGAGCACGACAATTACCAGGATCATAGTACCCAAGAACTCGTTGAAGAAGGCCGTCGCCCCGCCAATCCAGCTGTATCGCTGGTTCGTGACGAAGCTGTTGACGACGCCGGAGGTGGCGTTCGAGGCCAGGTACTCGTGGATCGACTCGTAGTAGAGACCGTAGGCGCAGAGCGCGGCGATAAAGGCCGCCAGGAACTGCGCGGCGAAGTACTCGGGCATTAGGCGCTTGGGGAATCCACGGTAGAACCACAGCATGATGGTGATGGCTGGGTTGAAGTGCGCACCGGAGATACCACCGGACACGTAGATGGCCATCATGGTCGCAAAGCCCCAGGCCCAATCCGTCGTATTGGGGTTTCCCGCGTCAGCGCAGGTGACAGCCAAGTCAGCACAAAAGCCGACGAATAGCTGCACGAAAACGCCCAGCGCCTCCGCCAGTGCCTCGCGGTGGTGCGTTCGGATCACCGACCAGGTCGTGTGGTTGTTGTGAACTTCGTCCTCGACCAACTCCTGCACCAGCGGGTGAAGATCCTCCGGCAGAGCTGGGTCTTCCAGGGCTGACAGGTCGTCCAGCCCTTCCTTCAGCTCCTCGTCGAGATGCGGAGACCCCCCGGCTGTGTCGTCGTCGCCGTGCCATTCCGGCTCCTCCGGGACTGGCTGCAGTGGAACATCGCTCGGGCGATGGTCGTTGCTCCCGCGGTGCGGGGCTGCTGCTGAGGGCCCCTCGGTCTCCTCGTCGTCGCCCCCGTGTATACTGGTGGCCGGCGTCTCGCCCTCGGCCACCGTCGACAGCTGCTCCTCCCACCCCACGGCGGAGGACCGACGACGACGGGTGGACGAGGTGCGAGACATGCGGGAGCCGCGGATGGAGGTGGTGTCGCCCGACAGGAGTTTGTTCATGAAGTTGGCCTCGCGCTGCAGACGCGCGTCTTCGACCTGGGCTGCCATGAGGCGCGGGTCAGTGGTCTTTTCGATCTGGCCCTGCTCCAGGTCGTTTGGGTCGACGTCCAGTCCATACTTTTGGGAGTTCTCCGCCGGCAACTGGGCGTTCTGGCGGGCTTCAAGCAGTTCCTCCTTGGTGGGCACCATGCCCGACCGCACCACACGAGGCAAGGGTTTGGCCAGACCCCAGACTGGTCGCGCATTCACGGGCTGCTCGTAGGCAGGATTAAGGTCACCGTAGCCCGGCTGCACAAAGGGCTCGTGCGCCAGGCGCAGCTGCGGCGTGTCGTCCGGCCCGGCCACGGTGAACTTGCCCTGCGTCCGCTGAGCCAGCGTCGTCCGCGGAGCCAGACTGGGAATGCCACCGCTGCGACCGCTCCGGCGAGAGGCGGCCGAGCTGCGACGACGCACGCCAGATCCCAGCTCGCCGTCACGACCGGAGACGCGACGAGTGGGAGAGATAAAATCCGAGTCCATCGTGCCACGGCGACCGCGGCCGACCGGCGAAATAGGAGGCGATGATGCCCCGGTCGCTTCCTCGCGGACTCGGTCTACGTCGGACTGTTAAAGCGCAGAAAATCCAAGATCAGCTTCACTTTCTGTTGACAGCGAGTTGTTTGGAGGCACTTACCCTGGCCCGGGGACGTCCGGAGTCGCGTTCAGAGTCGCGTCCGGCGTCTGCGTCACTCATGTTGACCAAATTTCAGGATGTGATCCACGTCGATTGGGAGAAATTCCAGTCTCCCTGCGAATGATGGAGGATTATTGGGTATGTTGAGGGTATACGGATACTGAGATGGGAGGGGAGTAGAAAAAAGGGGGGAAAGAGAAGTTAAGCAACAACAAGGCCTCCAGTAGACCCGCGGTGAAGGAGAGAGCCTGGCTAAACATGATATCCACCGGTCGCAAGCCATTGTTCCATGACGCCATGTGTGTGGATGGATGGACTGGGATTGGGAGATGGGATGTGAGAGATCGTCGAGGCGGAGAGGAGTTAGGGCCTGTGCTGGCGTAATTGTCCCATTGTCCAGTGGGGCTGTTGGCTTCTTCGGCGGCCCCTCGGAAAACAGAATCTCGGGAGTTCCTGAGGAGTGCAGTGCACCGAGAAAGCGTGCATGGGCTGTGAATGGCTTGTGCCCTGAATCCCGACTCCATCGGTGGTCTCCAATGACGTTAGAGTGGTTCCAGCCAGCATGCGATCGAGGGTCTGTTATTGGACGTGCAGATTTTGAGAGGTCCAGGATCCGTTCTATCCGGCTTTTGTTATCAGTGGATGAACAAGCCGTTGTCTGTCAATCCATGGATGGAGACTGATTTCTGTCCAGAGGCACGATATTCAGGAACATTACCAGGTCTATGTCCCCTCAAGCTGTTTTTTCCCAAGTGGTTGTGATGAAGGGGGAGCGATGAGTGGTGAGTGGCTGTGGGTGGGTGCGTGTGCGTGGGTGGCGTCGGAAAACAAATGCTTGGTTCTCCTTCGCCTTCAGGGAATCCACTCGTAGAACACGCTAAGCTCGCTCCTAATTACTGCTAAAGACTTCGCTTATGCAGTGTTTTCCACCGGGGGTAAACCCGAGCTCAGATCGCAGGCATCAATCAATTTATGCCGGTGTACTTCCGATTTTGCATTTCCCTGCACAATTTCCCGGTCATTGTTTCTGGCAATCCTTTTGTCGAATATCTCTCCATTTGCCACCAGATACATCAAAATGCGTGTTTTCATCATTCATGTCGTAACTGTCATTTTTTGTTGCGGTCAGTGTTGCTCCTTCGCAAAGCTTTTCTGTCAGCAGTGCTTAGCATGCGGATCGCCGTTCGTGGGTTGATCGCGTTCCATTGTAAATTTCTTCAAGAGTGGGGAGATGGGTCAAAAAATCCCCATTTGTGCTTCCACTATCACGACCAGGGGCACGATTGCGGTCGATATCTCAACCGATCGGTATTTTCTCGATCCAACTCATCGGACTTCGCTCCTCATTCCGTAGCTTGAGTCGGAGCAGCCGATGATCCTAGAACAGACCTGCTGTGACTGGGTCAGATTGGAACATCGCAATGAACGCTGGATCCGCCGGTCGGAGCATCGTGCCAACCAGCTGTCTGTTTGATGCGAGGGAAATGAGACAGAGAAAGCTTGGGAGCCATAAAAGGGGGATTGAGGAGGGTGAAGTCAGGGCTTGTATAGGCAGGTGATTGGGGTCCCGCCCAGGCTCTTCTCCTGCATCGCGGATTTGCCAGGGTCGCATCCACTCAGACGACTGAAAGGAAGATTATTATGTCTGGATTAGGGCAAAGATCGACTGCTGCTGCCCTTCTGGGCGAAGGACATTGTCGTAGCAGCGGAATTTGTAGTCTCGCACAATATCTGTCCCCCCTCCCCTCCCTCGGCAGCCGCCTTCGCCTTATCAGCTTCATGCTTGGGAATGGCTCCTTCCGCGACTTGAACGAGAGTCACCTTTCGCCTAGACAGTGAGGTTTCTGGGTAGATTAGAGAGCAGAACAGTGATTTGAACGACTCGTGATATCAGAGGCAAGCAGCTCCGGCGCTGCGCATCTTCACCACTGGAGAAACAAACAAGCGATGGGAATGCGATCGCATAGCCGTAATAAGGCACCAGACCATGCAGGGACAAGACTGCTTATGTAGGATAGCACCCCATGCAAGGAATCGAGAGTTCAAGCCAGACGGAGGGCAAAAGTCCGGAGGTACATCCAGGCCTTTTGAATGTCCGGATTCATTCGCATCATCCAGGTCTCTGAGCCATCAACCTGGCAAGCACAGGACTACATCCACTCTTACGTCACTTGGATGTAGTATACGAATGATACAGGGCAAGCGAAGATCGACAACACTGTTGGGCAGACCATTAGTCAGGATGTCATCGCGCTGGCATTTGTGATTGCTCGAACATCCACTATGGAGGGCGCGCACCAGTGGGCTGGCGAGGCATCTTGACGACAATCTCGGTAGTTCTCGATGAGGTACAGATAATTGTGGGGCTCTGAACAAGTGATCTGCGAGTTTGGATGGAAAGATGTTGTTTGCATCCAGGAATTGAAGAAGGCTCGAAAGCAGCTCTCACCGAGGAACAGGCTATATGCAGAGGGAGGCAGGATCTAGGTTCCGTCGTGCTGAAGTAACAGCAACAGCCTCTTACGCTTTTCGTCCCGTGTTGAACGACCTGTGATTGACTCCAGCAAAAGAGCCTGTGTGGCAGATGGTTGAAGGCTGCTGCCCGCCTTGCTCCAGCCAGAAAATCAGCAAGACTTTTGTGGCACTAGCATGGAAGAACTATTGCCAGGCATGATCAAGGCACTGGGTTCTCTCAACTTGGAGCAGGGAACAAGTGTAAATAAACACAAGTGATGAAGTAATAAAGTCTATCATCGCACTTACCTTAGACTTTCGGCCGTTCCAGTTGTTGACAGTCGACCACAAGCATCGCCTTGTTGACACAAGCAAGGATAGCAGAATAAGAGATTCATGAAATCATCCACTATGGATACAGTCGAATTTGAGTTCATCCCAGAATCTAGTGATTGTTCGAGCGCAGATAACTACATTGCCGGAGATCCATCTCAACTCAACAACATAGTAGCAGTTACGAACTTGCTAGCAAGCAAATGCCGATACAACTCTGGTGAAAATGACACATGGGACTGTAAGTCCAACGGCGTTCATGCCCCGTCGATTGAGGGTAGTTGTCATTGGCGCTGGGTGGGTTCTATCCTATCTTGGGTATTTCGCATTTGAGATCTTTCGTTGACTCCGTGTCTTGAAACAGAATATCCGGGATCCAAATAGCGCACGATCTCACCTCACGAATGAGGAACATAGATCTTGAAATCTACGACAAGAAGGCGCCGGCGGCACTTGGTTCGAGAATCGGTACCCAGGGTACGGTTCACCTTGCATGCGAACACTTTGACCCATCCCAGCGGTCGCGACACCACACTAACTCTTGCTGTAGATGCGCGTGTGATGTTCCAGCCCATGGGTATCAGTATAGCTGGGCGCCCAATCCCCGCTGGTCTACGTTGTATGCCTCCGCGCCCGAGATACGCGCCTATTTGGACTCGGTGATTGCCGACCATGGGGTAGCGAAGTATATTCGCCATCAACAACGATGCGTATCTGCAACATGGGACGAGAGAAACTCGGTCTGGATCGCCACGTTCAAGCATGAGTCTACTCAGGAAGAGACCGTCGTCGAGGCGGATGTCTTAGTCTATGCAGTTGGGCGGCTGAACAATTACAAAGTCCCCGACTTTGACGGGAGGGCTGGATTTCGCGGCACAATCTGCCATACAGCAAGCTGGCCAGAGGGCCTGGTAGTATCGGGCAAACGAGTCGCTGTTCTGGGTAACGGCTCCAGTGGAATGCAATGCGTCGGTGCCCTGCAGTATGGTGAGTCCTTCCCAGAACATAGACCTTGCTATGCGATCGCTGATCAAATGGCGCAGAAGCTGCAGAGCTATTCAACTTCTGTCAAAGCCCAACGTGGGCCGGTCCTGGTCTTTTTGATGACAACAAAAAGTGTACGTAAGGACTGCTTCGCAGAACGAAACCCGTCTCAACGATCATTCCAGTCACCGAGGAAGAGAAGCTTGAATTTGCGAACAACCCCGACGTGTACCACAAGTATCGCATCCAGCTCGAGCGGCGGATCGCATCTGGTTTTCGTGTGTTGTGGAAGAATACCCCAGCGCATCACGAAATGCGAGAGCGGGTGGAATCCTACTACGATCACAGACTCGAGGATCCGAACCTTCGAAAAATGCTTCGACCGGACTTTGCCCCAGCGTGTCGGCGATGGACAATCGGCGATTCGTATATCGAGGCCATGCAGCAGCAACATGTACATCTAGTTCAAGATCATGTCGCCAGCCTCACTGAGACTGGCGTGCGGACGTGCTCGGGAGAGGAGTACGATTGCGATGTTGTCGTTTGCGCCACGGGTTTTGAGCCCTACGCCTCTCGCTTTCCAGTGATCGGACGGGGTGGAATAAGTTTGAACAATTGCTGGGGTCCGCAAAGCGACTGCGAGAGCTATATGGCAAGCATGGTGGCTGGATTCCCCAATTTCTTTGGTTCGTTTGGCCTCAAATTTTCCACTTCCTGAAAGGGCTGATCCTTAGCTGATTCGTAAGCACTGCAGTTTTCCATCCACCTCTTTGCCCTGTTAACGGCTCTGTCATCCCGGGGATTGAACGGACGTCAGACTACATCATTCGGATCCTGACACGACTGCAGACTGACTGCCTTCGCTCAGTCAGTGTCAAGCCCAAAGCGCAACATGACTTTGTCCGCTGGGCTCAATCCTGCATGCCTGACATGCCGTGGTCTGATTCATGCAGCTCATGGTGTGAGTATAATTTTGTCGATTGCAGGGTGTCTCAATTGCTAATACGCTAGTAGACAAAAACAATGAAGGGCGAGTAGTGGTTCCATGGCCGGGGACCAACCACCACTACTATGCCGCCACGGAAATCGTTCGTTGGGAGGATTTTGACCTCTGTTTCGAGGACCCGGCACAAAAGTATGCGAGCTTTGGTAATGGGGTGACAGAAGACGGCTTTGCGCCTGGATTCATCCCTTGGGTGCTGAAGCCTGAGGGCAGTGAGTGAAGAATTGAATTAGCCGAGGTCATTGCTGCGATGGTGCATCATGCACTTGGCTCTTGACTTGGGATCCATAGCGGTTGGCAATTGTGCTCGATCTCCATAATACCGCGTCAAGATAAAAGCGGCTAGAAGAGGTCTTCTGTCTCTTAGGCCTGTAGGTCGAAGTGCTGAATGTATAGCAGGTTTGACAAACTCAAATACGCACCTGAAACCTGCCTAAGCAAACTCAATTGCAGCCAAACAGGCCATAGCTTGATTTGAAGCATTATTGTGGCAAGGTTGGCACTCTCTCATGCAGTAGCTGCATGCTGTCACCCATCGGCAGGAAATGCGATCAAAAGGAATCCGCAAAGCCGGGACCGAAAATTTCCCGGAACATATCACCGAAACTATCCTCAGTCAAGTCGTAGCTCATCGCTGCTGAGGCATCTGTGAACCAGGGGTCGGAGACTGGTTCCTGCGCATTATAGATAGCCAGATTACCCGAGTCTTCCGGTAGTGCCGCAGCAGGATGCCCTGAATCATACCTCGGCAAGGAATCTTCCACCACACTCTGCTGAACACCTCTTGTCAATGCAGCCCTAGTCCTAAGAATGCCCAGAAGGTGTTCTCCCAGCAAGGCCGCGATACCAAAGCGATGGGGCGGCGTGGTTCCGGCACGCTCAAGCTGCAAAGCCACCTGCGACAAAAGGGCGAGTAGCTCTATATCCCCTGCCGGTTGAGTACCATGCACCTGATGAAAGAGCTTCAGTGCTAAGACCGCAGCGTATGAGATCATCGCCCACGTGGGCGCGAGCATGCAATACAGGGGCTCGCCGACCATCTGCAGGTCGCGGACTGCGACCTCGCAGGTATGAACCGCCGCTTGAAGACAGTCCTGTCGGATGGCCTCGATGTGTCTATTACCGGTGCGGTTCTCCGAGTCCTGAAGAGCAAACGACAGAATCCAGAGTCGATTGTGCAGGTACACATAGTAGAGGAATATCGAGGCAAGTTGCTCGGACGGTTTGGCTGCATTGTATGGCACGGGAAGCCACTCGTCGCACCACCTCTGTAGCCTCTCGTCAACGAGTCTTTTCATCCAGTGCGGATCATCCGGTGGAGCGGCAGCGTGTGCCTGTAATTCGGCATGGATTGAAGCCAGACGGCGGCGCAGTAGGATAAAAGCACACGTATGCTTGTCGGCTGCATCAGCTACCGGATGTTTCCACCAGGTTTCAATACCCGCGATGAGCTTCGTGTCGGGAATAGGGTTGATGCGGCCACGCGCAGCACTGTTTGCTCGTTCCCAGAGTAATATCCGAAACCAAGTGCGTTCCCGGTTTCTGGTAAGCCGCTGGTAATATGTGCTCTCGGCGTGATGTTCATTGCCAAAGCCCGGTGGGCATTGTAGGTCTTGCTCTTCAAGGCGAACCCCAGCATCATGGGCTTGGTCTTCACCGGAGGTTACGAAGACCCTTCCGCGCGGCCGCGAGTGTTGATCCAACCCGAGTTCAGCAGCGGTCCCAAATGCATACATGGTGTAGAGCCAAGTCCTCTCCTCGGCTAATGTCTTCGCTGGGGTTGCGGAGAGTAAGGAAATGTAATACCCCTGGACGATCTCCACCGATTTCAAGCCACAGGTGTGCACATGTCGGGAAAGCTTCTCTCCATGCAACTGAAGTCGCTTTGCCAATGAAGACTGAGTGCTCGCGAACTGCGCGGTAAGAGCCAAGATCCAGGTGAAGAGGAGAGCGGACCGCGACCGGACATATTCCGGGGTATGCAGTAAGGGATCCAAGATGCCGTTGACAGGGTGCAGTCGAGCAAAGTAACTATATCGTGTCAGCCTCAGATCGCAGTGAACGTGCGGTGAGCACAGACATCGGGAAGAAAAAGTGAGCTTCTTCCATGGTCACCAGTCCTAGCTCTACCGGGTCAAGATCAGGTCCAATGTCGCGAAAAGCGCTGGGATCGGGCGGTTTGAAGTAGTCTGAGCTTCGCCCAGGCTTGACCGAGGAAGCAAAGAGAGTGTCCAGACCAGTCTCCAGACTCTCTCGACTGAGCTGAAGACCCAACGAGACGCATCCGGACCGAGATAGTAACTCTCTCTCTCTTCCTTCACGGGTATTATCCTTTGATGCTTGAGAGGCATCCGCATGCACAGCCTCAGATGCGTCCGCTAGCAAAGCAAGGGGATTGCTGATGGGCTGGGAAGGGCCATCCGGGAGCCCCTCGGAGGGAAGATGGGAGGAACTGTTCAAGGGATTGGCCGAAATGGGCCCATCATCCGGTTCGCATACGCTGGGGCTCGATGACTGGGTATTGTATGGCGTGGCAGCCTTAGGCATCAGGGTCGGTCCCTTCCTGAGTTCTGCCTGGATTTTCCGGTATGCTTTCTCGATGCCTTGGAAGCGGCCCACCGCCCCGGGTCTGCGTCCCAGAGGCCGCGCTGGAGGAATCCGGCAGGGCCGATGGTTGCGCATGCAGCGATCGCACGGTGAGTTGTGGAGGGGGTTGTTCCGAGTGCACCGCATCTGAATCATTGTTCTATCAGATCAAGTGCTCCAGTGTTGGTTTGATGAGACTGACCTTAAGTTTCCTGCATGCCTCACACGCCGATGGCGCCACGGGCCGGGTAGATTGCCGGGTGGTTGGACCTTCGTTGGCGCTGGTGGGCACCATCCTGATCGAGAACCAGATGAAACACGGGTACAACGACCAGTATAGACCGGGTCTTAAAATTGACAACCGAAGTGAAATGGTGAAATGTCTGGTGGCGCCTGGGGTGACGATGAGGATGAGGGGAAGAGGGGAAGATGTGGGGAAGAGGAAGAACTGCCGGCGATATTCTAGTGAGCGGCCGGGCGGGCACGGGACCGGTCCTTTCTTTTAGTGGCCGGAGGATTGGTTGTATACTACTAAGTAGGTACTGTACAACCGGGACATAACTTATTTAGTATTTAGTATTTTACTTCCACCTTCCACCTTCCACCACTTCTTGCCTTACATTCCACAAAGTATCACAACCCACACCCTATCAAAGCACAATGAAGTCAATCGAGGTGGACGTACTGGTATGCGGAGCAGGAATGTCTGGGCTGGCCTGCGCTGCCTTCGTCGCCTCCGCCGGCGCTCGAGTGCTGGTAGTCGAGAAGCAGGCCACTGTCGGAGGATCCTCCAACTACTCCGCCGGCATGTTGTGAGCGCATCCACCTTGATCAGAAGAGTTCCGCTCGCGAGCACTAACAACCGAACCCCCAGCTGGGGACCACGCAACTACGAGAGCCTGCGCGCCTGGGTTCCCGAAGGCGATCCTGCCTTACAAAAAGCATGGCTCGCAGACTATCTCCGTGCAGTGCAGTGGATGCGCGTGAACGGAATCCCGACATCGCAACGGTTCGACGGGATTATGACGATTGGTCAGGCTTTCCCTGCCTCCTGCCACCAGCATGCAAACAAGACGCTAACGGCTCTCATAACTGTAGGCATCGGATTCCCGATCAATATCCCGCATCTCCACCGATACTACCAACAGCGCATCCGCGACAGCCAGACTCAGTCCAAGATCTTGACCAACACCTCCGTGGTCCAACTCCTGCAGGAGCACCCTGGCGTCGCAGGGTCCCGCATTGTCGGAGCCATCATTCGCACGCCTGGCCCCGTGGAAGAGGAGGTACAATACTGCAAAGTGACCGCGAAGGTGGTTGTTCTGGCGACGGGGGGATTCCAGGGCTCTGCACAACTCACGTCTACGCATCTGGGTCCTGGGGGGGACAACATCTTTGTGCGATCGAACAAAGGGTCCGTGGGTGATGGACTGGCCCTGGCGTCAGCGGCGGGGGCAGGTACGAGTCGGGGCATGGGCACCTACTACGGCCATCTCCTGGCTGCGCCCGTACGGGCTGAGGATGTGAATCCAAAGGACTTTCTTGCCCTGGCGCAGTACCGTACGTTCCACTGCATCAATCCCTTATATGGGCGCTGACATGACCAGAGAGCAAGTACTGTCTCCTTATCAACCGGGGCGGACGTAGGTTCGTCGACGAAAGCATCGGGGACGAAATTGTCAACCAATACCTCGCCAAGCAAGAGGGGAGACGGGGGTTCCTCCTCTTCAAGTGAGCTCGCCCCTTGGTCTAGAATGATACAAGCTAATTAACTTCTGCAGCGACAAAACACGACTCCAGCACTGCGTCTCCGCCCTGTTCCCGAACGCAGGAGACATCGATCGCCTACAGAAGGCCCGTGACCATGGGTGTAATGTCGTCAGTGCTACTTCCATCGCGGACCTGATCACGAAACTAGAATCATGGGGCGTTGATGGCATTCAAGCGAGGCAGACGCTTGAGAATTACGACAGTCGCATCCGCCTGGGCAACCGGGAGGTATTGCTGAATGCACCCACCGGCACAGCGGGCGTGGCTCCCCGCCCTCTAATTGAGGGCGAGGGACCTTTCTATGCAATGGAAGTGCAGCCGTCGTAAGCACCCCAAACGAATATGCGAGGGTGGAACTAAATCTAATCATCTATAGAATCACATTCACCTACGGGGGTGTCCAGATCGACACGCGGGGCCGTGCTCTCAGCGCGGATAGAACTGCGATCCCCGGCTTGTTGATTGCGGGTGTCGATGCCGGAGGGTTCAGTAACCGCGGGTATGCTGGGGGTCTGGCCCTGGCGTTTGTGACGGGCTTCTGGGCGGCGCGGGAGGCTGCGCGGACCCTGGAGCTGCCGGAGCCTGAATTGCCTGCGGCGGTGGCGGAGGATATGCCTGATGAGCGAGTCTGGCAGAAGTCGAGTCGGCTGTGATTGCTGGGTGGGAGTGATAGTGTACTAAGTATAGGATATACATAAGAATGGTGACTATTATGTGTACCTTCCCGACACAGATGCTCGTTTATAGCATTGCATTGGGTCGTGCCGTGATTACTAGTATATATATACCTTTAATCAGGATCAATAGATCCCTGTTCGTGTCACCAGCCAGAGACTACGGCCTATATAGAAGCTTGGGTAAGAGAAACAATAACTCACTTCATCTCAATTCCCAAGCATACAGCTCCCATCCGACCTACACAGAGGTAACCACATAAACGCCCCCAACAACAGTCTCCACTGGCCCCGTATAAACCACCCCATTGACCCTAAACACCTTACCATCCTGCACCCTAACTCTCAACGCCCCTCCACTCCTCGAAACAATCCTCGCCTCCTTCAGACCTCCGTCCTCCCAGTCAATATCGACCACAAACCCCCCACGCGCCACCAACCCCCTCACCGACCCCGTCGCCACCTTCCCCGCCAACGCGGGCAACAAGTGCACCACGCCCGCATGACTCTGCACCAACATCTCGGCAATGGCCGCCGTGAACGCGAAATTGCCATCAATCTGGAACACTGTATCGGGCCCGGAGTCCGTATTCCACAGATTGGGACTGACGAACGTCTGCAAATAGATCTGGGTATTGTTCCAGACGGCCGCGCCGTCGAACAGTCGGGCATACAGGCTCATCGTCCACGTGCGGGACCACCCGGTGCTCCCGCTGCCGCTGTCAATCCGCCAATCCAGGAACGCTTTTGCGGCGGCCGCGAGGGTTGTATTGACCAGCGGTGTGAGCTGGGAGAGCGGGTAGAGGCCCACGATGGGGCTCATGTGGCGGTGGCCGGGGTCCTGTTCCTCGTAATCGAGCCGCCATTCCATGATGCGGCCTGCGGGGGAGATCTGGGGGGGTTCGATGCGGGCCAAGGTCTGGTTGGCGCGAGTGCATTCGCTCGACGACAGCCGGAGGATGGTGCAGGTTTCGAGGACGGAGTGGAAGAGCGCGTATAGCAGGGCGTTGTCCATTGTGGGGGCGATGTCGATGCCCTCGGCGCTGCCGGCCACAGACATATTGTCTGGGACGAGGAAAGCTGCTTCGGGGGAGATGGAGGGTCCTGTGCTCAGGTAGCCCTCGAAGGGGAAGAGGTAGCACTCGTAGAACTGGGCGGCGCTGCGCAGTAAGGGCCAGATGCGGTCGCGGAGCAGGGTGGTGTCCTGAATGAAGCGGTAGTGGTCCATCAGATTGGCAGACAGCCAGGCGCCGCCCATGGGCCACATGGTCCAGGTGGTCCCGTTGTCGACGGGGGCTGCGTCCCCCCAGAGGTCGGTGTTGTGGTGCAGCACGTACCCCCCGTTGTCGCAGTGGTACATGCTGCGCGCCACGGCCTGGCCCCGCGGGAGGATGATGTCCATCAGATCGAGGAAGGGGGTGAAGGTCTCGGCTAGGTTGGTCACCTGGGCCGGCCAGTAGTTCATTTCGAGGTTGATGTCCAGGGTGAAGCGGCCGCCCCACGCGGGGTCGTAGTCTTGATTCCACAGTCCCTGCAGGTTGGCGGGGAGGCTGGGCGATGAGGATGAGGCGTTGATGCTGCGGCGCGATGAGGCGATCAGACAGTGTCGGCCGAAGTGGAACATGAGTGTCACCAGTTCTGGATCGCTGTCAGGACTGTGCCGATAGTTCAGCAATCGCGTATCCGTCGGCAGGCTGCCACTGGCGCCGGAGGACCCGAGGTCCAAGTCCACTCGCGTCGATAGTGCAGCGTAGTCGGAGACAGCATTATGCTCCACAGTTTCAAATCCCCGTTTGACCGCATTCTGCAGTTTCTGCTCGAGCACCGCCTCGCGCTGACTCGCAGATGGGTATCGGTAGGAGGTCTCCGCGTCGAAGAAGATATCCACCGTCGAGGCGCCCTGCACGACAATGGAGGTCCCGTTGGCATCAATTTGCCCTACAACAACCAGTATCAGCATCAGCATCCTGCACCCCCCCCCCCCCCCCCCCCCGACTCAACCACATATAGTAAGTAATCCTCACCTCCAGACGCCACGATCCTTGCCTCAGAAGCAACCCGAATAGGCCCCCTCTCTTCCTCCAGCGAATTCGCCTTCAAAACCAACCTCCCTACCCCATCACTATCCACATTCGCACTCCTCTCAACCACAAACACCGCGCGTTCCAACGAACAAACGACATCCAACGCCCCAGGCTGACTACTCGAAAGCCGGACCGCAAGGACATCATCTGGATAACTGACCACATACTCGCGCCTACCCCCATCAGCCCTGCCTTGTACCCCACCCCAATTCCATATCCCAAATCAGGAGCAGGAGCAAACTCACCGAAACGCAACCCCAGAAACCTCAAACTCAACCGCCACAGCCCCCGTCCTTAAATCCAACGCCCTCGTATAATT
Source organism: Aspergillus japonicus CBS 114.51 (assembly GCF_003184785.1). NCBI lineage: Eukaryota > Fungi > Ascomycota > Eurotiomycetes > Eurotiales > Aspergillaceae > Aspergillus > Aspergillus japonicus. The sequence continues at coordinate 101,812 of NW_020291699.1, forward strand.
CCCCACCTCGCCCTCCCCGAACCCAAAATCCAACTGCAGCGCCCCTAACGCACTATACGACTGCGGCAACGCCGGAACCCCCGCCATATCGCGCAGCGTGCGCTGGCCCGCGGCGGTGATGTCGCCACCAGCGAGCAGTTGCCGCACGGGTGCCAACGCCCCGTAGGCGTGCGGGTTGACGCGGTCGACGAACGAGCCGTTCCACAGGGAGTCCTCGTTCAGGGTGATGTTCTCGATGGCCGGGCCGCCCCAGACGGCGGCGCCGAGGCGGCCGTTGCCGATAGGGAGGGTGGTGGTGAAGTTTGTGGCCGGGGCGGTGTGCCATGATACTGTGGAGGGGTTGAAACTGAAGGGTGTTGCGTGGGTGTAAGAGAGGCAGGGGAGGCAGGGGAGGAGGAGTTTGAGGGGGTGCATGGTGAGAGTTGCAGAAGATATAATTCACATTGACTCATTGCGATGGGTTGTTGGGTAATAAGCGTGGCTATTTAAGCGGAGGATATTGCATGAGCTACAGGTAGTGATCATGCAGGCCCAGCTCTGGTCTGCACTGCAGCTACGGGACTAGGGCTACGGCGGAGAGTGTCTATCCCACTAATCAGAGGACTGCAGGCTGATGGCTGCATGTTAGTGCAAGAGGGGTCCAATTTATCCGCGGGGTTGTTCGACAGATTAGTCCTTTTCTTGTAGGATGCGATATAACTATGATATCATGCTGATGGTTCTTACTTGGCATAAACTCATCGTCGACATTGGCATGTTGGGACGATGTCACGTGTTAGTGAAGAGTGAATTAAGGCCAGACTAAGTCACAGAGTACTAAGCTACCCCACATCTCCAGACTCCGCAGGCACAGTCCCAAGCTGCGGTCCCTTCCGAGGGGGCTGTCATTCAAGGTCGACGGGAATGTCCAAGCATGGCACAACATTACTGATGGCCAATCCGCGTCTATTTCCGGCGTGCTGGAACTGGAATCATGGGGTAGTTGTCTCCGCATCCGGAAGACGCGCATTCCAGAGCAGTTCGCACGCGGAACCATCAACACCACACCACACCACAGGCATGCCGTCTCAAAGAATCAAGGATTATCACAAGTAGAAACAGGATCGCCAACTGGGCCAGTATGCTCATCGGCATTGTTGATGGCCCAATGGCAGTTGGATAGAATATACAATACAACTATGTACACAGCGTAGAGCTGATGGCCCGCACCCAAGTAACTAATTGCTTCACAGACCCATCGCAATATAGTACAAGCCGGCGGACCATCGGACGCATCCGTCTAGCCGGCCAGCCGTAGGTGTCGAAGCAGGAAATTAACACGACCAAACCCTCAACCGAAAACAGGGACCAAGAACATGTTCAATGGTTGGCCTGCGACCCACGACCGAGAACCCCAACTCCGGAAAAGGAAGAAACCCCAAATCACCAAGAAACCCAGATCAAGATGCCAAACCAGTTCGATATCGCGTCGTTGTGACCACGAGACGGGCGGTCATGCAGTGGCTGAATGTAGAATGACACGAAATAAAAAGAGAGATGCGACGGAGCTCAAAGAACACGACTAAACCAGACAAATTCAATCATAATACGAGAGAGAGAGAGAAACAGGGGTATGTAGGTGGTATGTGAGAGTGGGAGGAAGGAAAAGCCAGACGTTCCCCGCCACGGACCAGATAATAGCATCGTCGCGGGGAGATCGGCTGGCAGGACAGGCAGCGTGGTCATACGTTGACCTCGTTCCACTTGCGAATCTCTTGATCTTCTCGCGCATCGCGTTTCTTGTTGCGGAAATGCAAGACGACGAACACCACGATAGCACCCAGTACGATCCTAGTCGACATCAATCGATGGTCCTCTTTGCGATTAAAGCTTGAAGATGGAAAGGATAGCACTTACACGCCAGTGACAATGCCCGGAACACCGCTCTTGAGAAAATTGCTGACGGGCTTCTCCCCGCAAGTACTGTCGCTCGAGTCGCAGTCGCTGCGGGTCCAGAGATGCAGCGAGGAAGCCATCGCAGCGAGGGCTCGTTTCGAGTCCAGGTGTAGGAGGGAGTGGTGCGACGCCATTGGATCAAGAGCTACTGCTGGTTGTTGATGGCTGGGTGCTAAATGCTGGGCTGCAGGTGGTGTGTAGATAGATAGGTACGAGGTAGCAACAGTACCTAGGCGCGAAGGTACAGAGTACGGGAGAGAAGAGAATTGATTTGAGGAGGAGCCTGGAGGAGGGGGGAAGTCTACCAACGAAAGACACACCAACGGACCCAAGAAAATCAGGAGGGGAAAAGGGAAGGGGAAGACAGATGGAGGATGGATCGCAGTTCTAGAAAAACTAAAGAGTAGAAAAGGTTTGGGAAAAAGGGGACTTGGCAAACCGTTCTAAGGGGAAAATGAAACACCGCAGAGCACCCAGCGACATTCCTTTGCGGAATGGTGAGGTTTCAGATGCTTGGCCCCTCCCGATTTCCCCCCTTTTTTTTATATTTTTATTTGGCGCATTTCTCCCACCTCCAGATCCACTTTGACTGCGCCCAGACTCAAGAAGGAGAAAATCTAATTTGCACTGGGACAACTTCTATTAATATGGATGATTCTATCCACCTTCAAAGACAATCAGGCAGAGAACTCAAGCGCCGTCATATCTGTGGTTCTGTGGTGTTCATCCAGTCAGATCGGGTACTGTAGTTACTTCCACCCCCTCCCCCCTTTTAGGGCTACTACATTCACTGCAGGCCACTGCAGCTGCAGTACTCCTCCAGTGGAGTCGCCCCTTGAAGTCGAAGTCGAAGCACCGCCCACCCTACTGAGGTATTCGGTAGACGTGAAGTCTCTCCAAACCCGGGGTGTCGCAAACCCGGGCCTCCAGGCGTAAATAGTAGTGATGAGGATATTTACATCCATCCATCCTCCCCTGATCCACGCTCTGCTTGTCTCGGTCGGAATCCGACACTGTCTCAACGCTCGAGCCGGCTGTTACACCCTGCAACACACTGTCGAATCTCCTTCATGCCGCAATCCTGATCCTCGCTATATACCAGGACGGGTGATGTTTTATTTTATTTCAATTTTTGCCGCATCGTCGCCAGGGATACCTATCTTATGATCAAAACTTCTCAAGGAGAATACCCGACAGCGTGTTGCTATGAAGGGCATAAAGGGCTCTCTCCGCCCTCCTCCGCCCGGGCCACCGCGACCGTTAAAGGCATTCAAGGCCATCTTGACAAGATAACGCACGTTCCACTCCGGAAATGCACAGACTAAACTGTACTCTCGGTTGTCGCGATACTATACTAGGAAGTATGGATTTTGACTTCGACTATCTAGTACCATCCCCGTTTCACCACGACTACAATTGCACGAAAACAAGCGACGAAAGAAGGCGAATTCATTATACATTTATGAACCGATGCAGCCAAAACAAACTTTTATTTCCGTCTCCATCGTCTATTGTATATGCTTGTCGTCATAATCAATCCATAAGCGTGCTCTAACTCGTCTAAGCGTTCGAGTCCGCCGGTCGGGCAGGTTTGGCGGTTTTGCTGTCAAAGAGTTTGTAGGTCACCACGGAGAGCGCGAGGCAGGTGATGGCTGAAAGCAAGGGAAATGTTAGCGTGCTTGTCGGCTTATGCGCCATCAGAGCGGGAAACACTCACCAAACACCGTGGTCGAGTAATAATAGCCGACGGTCTCGGACAGCGACCCGGCGATCAAGGGCCCGATCATCGAGCCGGTCCCAAAGGCCATTTCCACAATGGAGAAGGCGCGCGAGCTACCTCCATGCGGTCCGAAGATAAGCGGGTCTTTCGTCTGTTTCTCCTTGACGACCCCTATTCTTGGTTAGCACATGTCCTGGGCGAGGGAATAAACGCCTCTCACTCACAAGTAACCTGCAGACTGCCCGCTCCGCGAACTAGCATAGAGAATAGACCAAAGCCGAGCATGGTGGTGACGAAGATCGGTTTGCCGTTGGTATCGGCGCTGGCCCAGGGGAACTTGTCGTCGCCGGGCACGCCCAACAGCCACAGCAGAGGCGCCAACGTGAACCAGCCCAGCGCTGTCGGATTACGGAGTCCCTGGCGATCCCGCATCCAACCGGCGGCCGCGGAGAGGAAGAACGAGGGGATCTGCAGACAGAAAAACATCATTCCGGTCGGCAAGCTGCCCCAGTGGAAGACGTCCCGGAGGTGCAGCGGGAGCGTGGCTTCGAAGCCGGAAAAGATCGAGGACATCAACAAGGTATTCGCCAGGCCGGCCAGAACCCGCCCGTCACTCAGCATGATCTGGTAGAAATGTCGAGGGGAGGAGGCATCGGTGAGAGTGGTGCTGGTGCTGGTCGAAGCCGCGTCGCCTTGGGTCGGTTGGCCCTCGGAGCTATCCGACAGAAGACCCGTGGTTTCATCCTGTGTCGCAGCTGGGACAGGGCTGGATCGATCAGGTTCCAGCATAATCAACCGGGCGACAATGTCCACCGCCAGCACGACCAGCGGAACCGACCAGGCTGCCCAGTATCCGAAGAGTTCCAGCATCGCTCCCGCCACGGTCGGTCCGGAGATAATTCCGGCCGTGACAAAAGTCATCGCGAGACCCAATGTTTTCCCCAGATGATCGGCATCGATGTGATCGGTCAGCATGGCGTGTCCCACCACCCAGGCAGCACACCCGGCGATTGCCTGCATCGTGCGCCCGACGAAAAGCGCAGCCACTGTCCAGCAGTTAGCATCGCCGCCTCATCGCGATGGAGCAAAGTCAAGGATCAAGATCAAACTCACCATTGAGAGTCGAAGCGACGAGCCCGGTTCCAACGAAGCAGCCACCCAGGGCCAGCAGGAGAGGGATCTTGCGGTTGGGGGTCTTGTCGGCGAAGTGGGCGATGATCGGGGCAGCCACAATTCCCAGGAAGCCGTGCATGGACAACAAAGTGGTCATGTAGCGCTGGGTCTCGGACGGGTCGATCCCCAACCGCACCTCGATCATGTAGCTCAGGATGGGGACGAGAAAGCCATAAAGAAAGGTTTCGGCGAACAAGGCGACGGTGACGGTGAACACGATGAAGGAGCGGGAGGAGCGCCAGCGGTAGCCGACGGGGAGTGGTTTTTCCATGGTGTGTGTCAACTGGTCGCACAAGGAAGCTATTCGGAAGTCCTGCCTACTTTTTCAGGTTCAGGACAAAAACATGGAAGATCACCCCAGATATGTATCCACGGGTCTGGTCTGGATAGAAAGAGCGTGGGGAAAACGTGAGATCCGTAAGCAAGTCAGGCAGTGCAAAAAGATTGACTCATGGCCGGAGCCTGGAGCCGGGGGGGACATTCTGCAAGTGGGGGCGAGAGCCGTAGAGATTGGCCGAGGCTGAACAGAACCAACTGAATGAACTCCACCGAGTGGACTGAACCCTGGAAGATGTCCACTTAGCTCGAGGCCACTAGTCCGGTTGTAGTTAAAGTCTCCAACTGGCAGAGGATTTGAAAGATTAGAGAAACATGGGCTGATGGAGAATGACTCGATGATAAGATAAGGTTGTGGTTGTCCATTCTGTTCAGACGTGGAGAGTACCTAGTTAGTGAACTGTATCTGATACTGCTACGGAGTACTGCAGACGGACGGTACTGTACTCCGTAGTTACTCCGGATCGGTGAGTCAACCACTCCTCAGCTCCTCAGCCACCCCTGACTCATCTTTCCATACTAATACTCCGTTAGTTATAGGCCTATTTCAATTGATTAGTCACAGCATGCGACCATCTTCCAGCAACAGAACAACCCATCGCGCAGCAGTCCGTTGCTTTTTCGGGGCTGCAATCTTGGTGCCAGCTCATCTGACCCGGAGCCATGCGCAACGCGATGGTCGCGTCGCGCGTCTGCCGCCCACCGCCTTGCTGCGAGGATTTCTATGCCGTCTCCATCTGCTCAGTCGCCGACATACTAGACCAGTCGCCGACCGCTACGGAGTACGCAGTATGCATCTATCGAGTCCGGCGAAGAGCCCAATGGCTGTCTGTCTGAGATGATTCTCCAGCGCGGTCGCAGCAAAGCCTTTCTCTCATGAACGTCTACTCCTCTTTCCATCACGGCCTTTGGGTCCCTTGCGCCAATGATTTTCCGTCGACTGCGCAAGCGGCATACCTTTCATGCAAATTATCCGCAGGATATTCCTTCGTCATTCATATTGTGGAAAGTATTTGTTGATAAATCGTTCGGCTAGTATGAGTATGCACAATCTTCTTGTCCGTCGCCGAATCTCTTGGCTCCCCGCCTCCGCAATTCGAGGAGATTCAATTCGTGTTCACTTGCGCACGAGGCCCCGCCACCGTGATCATTGCATTGGCCAATAGCATTGGATTCGACCACATAAACTCACCGCTCCATCAAGTGGAAAAAGGGGGCACCTTCTTGATGACTTGGGAAAACACCTGAAGGGCGGTCTCCGGCTCTGTACGTGAAAATCAAGTCAACAATTAAAAGCTCCGTCGGAAAGGCTGGTGATGACTTACGGTAATAGGGAACCTCGTGACCTGCCTCATACACGCGGAGGAAGGTAAAGTTGCCGACCGTCTTGAAAGTGCCTTTCTCCGTCCCATTCACCTTGTATGGCTGGAGAGTCTTGTTCTGGAAAGCCGCCTGGCCGGCAAATTCTACCGCGTTGGCGACTCCAAACCCGCCGATCCAGTTACAGATCCAGTCCGCATCACCGGCCCAGAGCAGAACATTGATGCCAGTCTGAACCACGTCGGAGAGGGTCGCGAGGAAAGATCTCGTGCCTAGTGAACCATCATCAGTGCATGTTGGAAGAATGAAGATTGTCTCGACATACCATCACCTGTGGCAGAAAACTTATAATACGGAGCATCAGGACATTCGGAGTAGTTCTGACGGGCTCCGATCGCGCGCTGCACGGCCGCATTGTTCAGGTAATAATAGTAGGTCTCGGGGGGATAAGGGTCATTCGAAGGCTCACGCACATCGTAGACATCCCAATCACCACTTTCCATGATTGGGTCGTCGATCAGGTCGCCACAGATGTCGCCAGCTTTGATGCACGCAGCGTTTGTCCCCAAAGTTGTGCATTTTTGGATGGCTGGGACGCAGTACTCCTGGTAATCCTTGTAGTACTTGGCCCCGGCAGAGGCATTAATCAAGGGACGGTAGGGGTTTTGCAAGGCATAGGTGATGTAAGCCTTCTCTTGGATCGTGGAGTCGAACCAGCCATTATTGATTCCCAGAGATCCGATATTAATAGTCTCGCCAGTAACAGCGCCCGTCTTAATCCCAGCATTCTGTTGCTGAATGTAGTGAGCAAATTCAGGACCATAGTGCCCACCGTATGACTGCATGAGTATCAGACTTCTGAATAAGTCGCGAAGCCAATTAGCTTGTCAACATACCTCAGTGAACAAATTAAACTCGCGGCTCTCATATTCAGGGAAATGGGCGAAAAATGCCTGCAGCAGCTTCCATACAAATGGTGCAGCCGTGACTGTGCTGTTCACAGCATCGTTGCCGTATGAGAATCCTACCCCGATGGGTTGATCAATGTAGATCATGTTTGAGTAGGTGTTCCAGCTGTAAGGGTTCAAGGACGGCGTCGTCTCGTTATTGACAAATCGGCACGGTCCATGCTCCTGGAACAACCCGATCATAGACGAGCAACCAGGCCCACCATTGAACCAAGCCGTCAAAGGCGCCGTTTGGGGGTTGTGGCGGGCTTCGAAAAACCTAAGGCGATCCGTTAGCTTAGCTAGAACCCGGACGAAGATTGCATCTCCTACCAAAAGAACATGTTCATGTCCTCTCCTACCGAGAGGTAGCCAGAATACTGGTTGACCCCGGGTGTGGTCTCACAGATTCCGGAGTTCTTCACTATCTCCAGATTCGCTCCAGTGGCTGCATGATGGTAGACAGTGTACTCAATCCCCCTCTTGACGACCTTGGATACCGTGTCTCGCTGTACATGGGGAACGGCCTGCGCTACGCCCACCAACAAGGTGGACAGTAGCCAAGAAGTGGCAAGAAACTTCATCGCAGCAATCTGGGTCAAAGGACAATTGCAAACTTGTGATGAGAGCTTCTTGTGCGACACTCTGGGCGATCATGAATAAATAGTCCCGAAGGCGGGCGGGGACGGCCGAATGGTGCAAGCTGTGTTGCTTGACGGAGCTTGGCACCATTCATGATAATATATTCTGTGCAGCTGGTGTCAAGCCACAGGACGTACTCTGCCAGGGTCAAGCTCGAATGAGCGACGATCAGTCCGTCTGCGGCAATGTCTCGAAACACTTAGATGAAGGTTACATCCGCTGTGTTTCCGCGGAAGGCAAGCGTCGACCACTGAAATGAACCCAAGCACCGTGCAGAAACTGCCAGATGCATTGCTGTGTGACTTGTATTGTTTAGTCCACGTTCGTTGGTCGCTTGAGAGGAGAAGCGAAGTGGTTATCAGGTCATTCTCCGCATGAATTCCAATCACCCCTGCCGATCCCCTCTCGGGGTCCCGTCGGAATCCGATCAATCACCGAATAATATTTGCCATCATTGGTGACACTTCTGCTATCGTCATCGGCTTTTCGTAGGATCTGAGCACTGTGCACAATTCTGGATCATCTATCGGCTACTCGTTACCCAGAATGCTATGGCGAGCGACAGGGATGGCGTGTCGCAACTTACCTCTTTCCAGTAAATATAGCTCCGGAGCCACGCAGAGATGATAGCAGCAAGTTATAGTAGCAGGTCATCAACAGGCAGTGTAGTAGACATTGTCACTTGTATGAAGTACACAAGCCTAGGATTTTGTAATGTCGAAGCAAGCAGTAGTTAGTTGGCAAGATAAGTGTTGGGTGTTGGAATAGTGATTGGGATTGTGATTGTGATTGTGTTGGATAGACTGGTTGGGAAACAAACGCGACAAACAAACGCCCCAGTTACTCCGTAGTGCCCGCAGCATCCACCATCCACCATCATCATTCCTGATTTGTCTCTCCTTCTCCACAACTCGGAATTTGTTCTTGTTTCTCCTCTTTGCGACTACTGGTACGGAATGTCGTCTTTCTGCTCGTGCTTGAGCTCTACTAAGAAAGATGCACTGGTACCAATGCGATCACTACGGCTCAGTTGCTGTATGGCAGGCTTCCAAGCCAAGCTATAGGATTGCTCCTAACTTGTTCCACAGGCAGAATTCGCTGAAAGTCTCTTGTCGATCGGCTTGGCGCTTTCATTGACCCTTTCGTTGGAGAATTTATGACAAGTCATAGACGATAGCGAAACCCGACCGTATTCCAGTCCGTCACGTCCTCATAGTCCGCTGGGTTCAGTTCCACAGATTGTACGAGCACCGAAACGTCCGTCCCATCGCGCTGCTCGCCGACTACCTTCCCCCTCACTGCACCAGCTAAACTTGCACTGCCTTGGACTCCCTCGTCCCGGTCTCGTCTCGCATTCAGCCACTGCAGATAGAAGCGCAACGAGATGGCTAGCCCCACAGCAATGATATAACAGATCAGAATCGCGCGGAAGGATGTTGGGTACGTTGGTGCCTCACTGGCCCTGAACAGCTGCGGTCCGGCAATATTACCGGCACAGTATGCGACAAACATCATAGCTGTCACCGTCATCTTCTTGGTGACGCCCCGATTATTGCTCTGCAACAGGGACATCACCAGTGGCAGTGCCCCAGGACCCGTTGAGAGAAGAAAGTACCCGAATAATTGCGCTCCCAAAGGAACATGGTGTGCGCGAGCGTAGATGATCGCGCTTCCAATAATAGGAAAGATGATCACGCATACGATCAGAATACAGTTAAGCTTGTTGGAACGACTTGCCAGCCATCCGGTCACAGCGATCGTTCCCGCGCTGATCACACTGGCCGGGATATTGATCAGCGTGGATTGCAAAGACGTGAAACCAAATGATTTGATCACCAGGTTTCCGAAATTCTGAGTACCTCCATTAGGAATCTGGGTCAAGAGAGCGATCGCAAACAGATGCCAGGTCTTCGGGTCCCGGACACACTCAACTACTTGCTCCCATTTCCAGGTAGTGTGCTCTGTGCGACCTGTACCAGCAATGACGGCACGATTGCTCATGAACTCTCGTTCCTCAGGAGTCAGAAATCGGGCGCTGGAGATGCTATCCGGCAAGAAAGCCAGCAGGACGAATCCCCAGAGAAAGGTTGCAACACCCAGGATGATGAACATCCACATCCACGGTCGGAGTGGATGCTCAATGTGTCCGATGCCGTAAGCAAGCAGGCTAGCTATCAGACCTCCGACCGAGTTTCCCGAGAACCAGATCCCCGTTCGGAAGGGGATCTCGTCCCGGGTGTACCAGGTCGAGGTGATGAACATGAACGCGGGTGTGATAGTGGCTTCTGCGACCCCGAGCAGGAACCGGACAACCAAAAGACCGCTGTAATTCACACAGGCGGCAGTCAGCGCAACCACCGCTCCCCAAAAGAGTGTGTTGAATCCCAGGTATTTGGCCACCCGCACTCGGGGAATCAGCATGTTCGTGGGCTACGGATATTAGCCATTGTCATTATTCCCCAGGGGCAATTACATCGAGCGTACCCATTCCCAAAAGAAATACCCGAAATAGAAGATACTCGAGACCCAGCTGTATTGTTGTCCGACCAAATGCTAAGATGAATCTTGTCAGCGACGTCGGGAGCTTGCAAGGGGCGAGTCCGCCGCACCGTATCTTCCGTCAATCCAAACACCGAGGCGCTGGAGAGGATGGCTTTGTCCATATAATTGAGCAAATAGGTGACAAACAGTAGCGGTATCAGTCGCCGATCCACCTTGCGCAACACGCGCGATGCAAGGGCAGTTGTATCCTCGGCATCGTGGCTCTCAGAAGGACCAGCTGTATCAGAAGGCTCTGCCATTACTTTGAAGCCTTATATACAGAGCCTCTCATGGAGTAAGGAGTCAAGAGATTGGGAAAAAGACAGAACATGCTGCCCCTCGGCTTTTTATCAACTTGTCTGACCTCGAGTGATGCGACGAATCACCCCCATCCCTTGCACTGACCAGGCGATAAGATAAGCACTCGGGAAGTCAGCGGGAAAAGCGGGGAATTCGCCAGCTTATCGCAACCTAATTCAGGTACTTTGTCCTGACATGGACGATTCTACGATAGGAACACACACAAGGGGCGGCAGAATCATTACTCATTACTCATTGCGGAACTCAAGCTATCAGTGGTCTCACAATCTGCGGTTGTCTAGATACCTTGTCGTCGAGGGTGCCACCAGCTCCGCTTTTTCCCTGCCTCGGCGTCGTCCCCACGGAGGCCAAGACTAATCCCCAATGATCGCAGGGAGCAAGCGATCAACAGACCTCCAGATAGCCGATGAGTCCGGATGCTCCCAGGCGGCTCCAATCCAATACGTGTTGCGATGCCCTTGCAAGTCTTTCACGTCCTGGTAGAATCCCGCTTTCATTGCCTCTCGGCTGACATACATGTCGTATGGACTATGGGTGGCAAAAGCAAGGAATGTTGGCTCTGTCGTATTGAGACCCCCTTCCTGGAGTCGAACAATATCGTCGGATATCGCATCTCGAACTTCTTGTTCGCTCATCTCCTCTGCACTTCCATACGTCACTAGGTGGAAGCCCGGAACCTCTGAAGACAGGATGGAGTATATGCATGGGTACCTGGGAATCCTATATGGCGTATCGAGCCCGCGGTTCAAAATCCGGGTATCATCCGGGAGCCCGCTGTCCCTCATCAGACCCGTGTAGACATAACCGTACTTGAACTGACGAATGAAGAAAGATTCGAGACTGTCCAGGTCGAACCCCTCCATCTCGTCAATCTTAGGGGGCATAGCCATGATAGTCGCATCTGCTTCAATTACGACCCTCTCGCCATTATCGTACTCGACGGTCAGTCGGTGAAGCTTGTCGTCTGACCGCCGAGCATGCACAACAGTGCTACCAAACAACACATCCTCCCCCAACTCTTGCTGCGCCGCGTTGTAGAGCTCCGTTATATTGTGACGCGTGGGGACCAGGTAGCCGTGCTCCAGACCCGTAAGTCGACCCAACGAGACGATTTTCAACGGATAGGCAGTCGCATAGTCAAGTAGATAGTGCATGCCTTGGGCGAGGATGGTCACTGTCTCCATTGCAGGCCCCAGATCGTGCTCACTGACAAAGTCACCGAATGGTTCGAGAAGGGGCTCTGGCACCTGTTCCGAGAAATTCCATCCTTGAGCTATGTAAGAATATCGCTGAAGCTCCATGGTATAGCGTTCGATGGCCGCCTTCGTATTGCCTGGGTATGGCGGCACCGACACCCCCGTGCGGAAGTCAAATCTCAGGACCTCAACGTCTGCCGTTGAGGTGTCAAGACTCAGCGGAATGTTGAAATGCTTGAAGAACTTCCTGGTCTCGGGACAATCTTCAAAGGCCCTCACGCCATAGTCGATCGAGGCGCGTGTGACTGGATCGAAGTGCGTTCGCGACTGGCCACCCAGGCGGCCTGTCTTCTCCACAAGCACAACATCCTGACCCAGCTCCCGGAGGCGACTTGCAGCATAGGTGCCCGCTGCACCGCCGCCAATGATGCAGAAACCACGTCTGATTACTGTCTCGTTTCCCGACTGAAGAGTTTCTTCGGCATTGGCGAGTCTACCCAGCCAGGTGGGTACCAGCAGAAGTGCTAGGAGAACGATCCATGGGGTTGCCAGCTTAGTGATCATCACGATGTATTTTCTTCTGCTGCAGTTGCTCTGCGTTGCGTCGCTTCAGCTTTCACTATTTCACCGCGAGGCTATATATGGTTCGAAAGCAGCTCGAGTACGCGAAGTGCCACCATCACATGAACAAATTCAGCACCCAGTACAAATATCATGGCTGTCACACAGGTGCTCCCGGGAACAACAGACACAATGAGGAAGTGTAATCGCTTCACGCCCTCCGCTGTCTTCGGAATGTGAAACAGATATCCATCGGGATCGACATGCTGCCGAACGGCTTTGATATTCTAGAGGTAGAATCGGCTTCAAAGCATGCCAACGCCATTTTACCGTCCATTGGGGTGAAGTTTCTCAATATGATAGACCAATACATTCGACAAATAAGCTTATACGTCTATTGATACATGCGCCACGCCGTCAGTTCGTTCACCGTCCAAACTCTCTCTGAATCTCAAATTTAGCCGCTGCACAACGCACTGATGTTACAGTAAAACTCAAGAGCAGACTTGAGTTACGCACACTTGCCGTTCTGGCAGGTGAGATCATCCGAGCAATCATTCTCCGTGGAGCAGGTGGCACCTATATTTCATCACATACTTAGTACCACAGACGGAGCGCCACTCAATCAATCAACAACAGACACAGTCAACTTACCGGCGCAGTGACCCGACCAAGAGCACGAAGAGGACGACGAGCCGGAGCTTGCCGTCGAGGTTGGCTTGGACCCGGAGCTGGAGCTGGATCCGGAGCTGCTGCCGGATCCCGAAGAAGAGCAGTAGGTCGACGCCTCAGCACCACTGTAGGTGTTGGAGGTGTAGCATTTGCCATTGGCGAAAAGTGCGGTAGCTAGCAGAACAAAGATTAGCGGGCTTGAATTTCCGAGAGCGACAAAAGTCGGGTGCGACGAAAGAATTCAACTTACAGTCGACGGTGTACGAGCTCGCCGGGCTGAGGACGATCGACTGGGAGTCGGGAGTCAAGTTGTCCTCGCACTCGATTTGGGTGTCGCCTCCGTCGGAGTTGGAGCCAGTCCAGATGTCGATGTGCAGCTTGCCGGACTTGTAGTCCGTGGCTGTGGCGGATTAGTACCTGCGTTCTTGACGTCGATGCGGAGGGGAGATAACGTACTACACTGGGCGCATTCGTCCTCGTACCGAAGGTATTTCTTCAGGTAGGGAAGATAGATGATCTCACACTGCTCGAACTCACCGGACGCGGATGCGAAGGTCAAGGGGTCGCTGTAAGTACCGGTACCTGCATACTGTCAGTTTGTGTGATGTTGTCAACGTAGAAGGCCGTACTTACCACCAGCAGTGTATCCACGGCCACAGTCATAGGCAATGTCTGCACTCGGGGGATCGTTGTCGGGATAGCCATAGAAGGTGACCGTCACGTCGGATTCGGTCGAGCAAGCCGCCGCGGCGGAGACGAGGCCTGCGAGGGCCATTCCCTTGAAGAGTTTGGAAGCCATGATGGATAAGGTCGAACAAAAAGTTGTTGAATGACGTTGGAAGACGAGAATTATGCACGAATGCTGCTGATGTTGTCAATGCTGCGAAAAAAGTCTTTCTGTGGTTGTGCAGCACGCCTCTTTATACATTTCACTTGCTTCGTCGCCTCAATGTCGGCATACCAATACCCCAAGCCCGCAAGGCCAGGAGGATGCATGATGGGGCAACCGGCGGTTTCAGTATACGACGGTCAGCTATTCTGCAGCACTCTCGAATCCTTCAGCCATGCGATCCATCGCCGATCCCCAATTGCAGGGCAAGTGGTAGGCAAAATGGGGCCGCAAATGTCTTGCTTATTTCACTTTCCGCCGATGACTTCACCAACATACCCACACCGAATGATCAGTTGCAAGCCCAATACTGGAGTTCACTCAACCCTATCCATAGTTGTTGAAAACAGGCGAACCCCAATAATTGATCCCAAAGTTTTCGGAAGAACCATCATGCCATCCCGAAACAACCACCCGTATAGGGCGTATGGGGTCCAAAACCCCAGTTTCCGTAGAGGGAAATTCGGGCCCCCGCCACCTATTCTTAGGACCCCCTTCTAGAATACTTAGTCTGCAAGATCGGTCCCTAAAGAATCCTGGCGAGCCAGAGATTCTGAATTCAGCCAATCCAGACGTCTGCTGACGGGTCTGGGATGTTGGCTTTGGATTTTCCCCTTCGGGTGACTTCGATTGCGATTCGTTCGTGGGCTGCAAGGCACGCCCGACGTCGAAGAAGCAACATCATGTCGATGATTACAATCAGCTTTTTATTCAATTCAAGAGAAGAACGTATATCCATAGACAAGATAATGCAATTGATGATCAAATCTTCAATGATTTTCACAACAATCCTTTTCGGATTTAGACGAGCAAAAGCATGGAATAGCACACACCACACCCAACATTCTCAACCACTAAACCACCAAAGCCCAGAAGCCCAAGCAACATGGAAAGCCGATCCCCAATCCCAATTAGGAAAATGGATTGGAGCTGCAATCCTGCAGACCGAGACAACGAACCAGCGCGACCGGTGCGCCGCGGGCTAAGCCGCTGATCAGCATACATGACCCTTATATGAGTACAGGAATATAAGCCTTGGCCGTGGCAGGCAGGATTTTGCCATATTTTGGGATTGATGGATGCGTTCTCGGACTCTGGTTGAAGCTTGGGGCGGTTCCTGTATCTGCAGGATCGAGTGGAAGGAGCTGGAACAGTATATACTGCGTACCTCCTCCTACCATATGCTGCTCTTTCTCGAGATTGTGGCGCTCGGGTACGGATACCGCCCCTTCGCTTGGACTTTGGGTCGGATTCCCTGGGGCTGTCGACCAGTTCCCTATCTGATCTATGGCAGGTGTAGAGAAAAGAGGTGGGATGAACGATTACAGCCTGACTTATACCAGGGAGAGAAATAAGATGAAGAATTTCATTGAAAGTTATTCACATTCTGTGTTCATACCGTGCACTAAACCTAGAACAACCAACCAGGTGAAACTAATTGAACACTCATATTTTTCTCGCACATGTCATCGTAAAGGATCAATTCCAGCAAGCAGGGAAATGACGGAAAGGGGTGGTTGTTGTATATATATCATTAAATAAACTCAAGACAGGCGCCGTGACCTTGTATTTGATTTTCTCTCTTCCAAAGCTGTACATCTCATTGCAACGAGGCGCGGTAAAAGGTGCCGAGACAAAACGTCTAACCAACCCATCTTCTGGCGCTGAGAAAGACACGACCCCATGGGCCGATGTCGCCCCACTCTTCGGCGTTAGGGGGCAGGTAGCTGGCAATGCCGCCCAAGACCGTACGCTCGGGGTGAGGCATGATGGCCAGCACACGACCGTCAGCATTGCGGACACCGGCAATACCCTCGGGACTGCCGTTAGGGTTGGCAGGGTACTTCATCGTGGGCTTGAGAGTAGCGTTGTCCACGTAGCGGACGGGAGCCAGACCCTCGGCAACGAAAGACTGAGCGGTAGTGCCGGAAGCAGGGGCGAACGAAGCGCGACCTTCGCCGTGAGCGACGGCGATAGGGAAGGAAGAGCCGTCCATGCCGTGGAGGAAGACGCTGGGACGAGACGGGTCGGAATCGGAGATGCGGACCAAGGCGACACGTCCCTCGTACTGTTCGCTGGCGTTGCGCTCGAAGCTGGGCCAGTTCTCGGCGCCAGGGATCAACTCCTTGAGACGGGAGAGGAACTGGCAACCGTTGCAGACACCCAGGGCAAAAGTGTCTGGGCGCTGGAAAAAGGACTGGAACTCGTTGCGGGTGTTGTCGTGCAGCAGGACGGACTTGGCCCAACCCTGGCCGGCACCGAGAACGTCACCGTAGGAGAAACCACCACAGGCGGCGAGACCGACGAAGCTGGACAAAGAGACGCGGCCGGAGATGACGTCGGTCATGTGAACGTCAACAGCAGAGAAACCGGCCATGTTGAAGGCGAAAGCCATCTCAGCCTGACTGTTGACACCTTGCTCACGCAAAATAGCAACACGGGGCTTGTTGCTGAAGGGCGACATCTGGGTCAGGCTGGTCAAGAGAGGCATGGCCTTATCCTTAGGGTCGAAAGTCGCGTTCCAGGACAAACCAGGATCGGCATCATCAAGAATGCTAGCATACTCTTGGTCAGCGCAGGCAGCATTGTCACGCATCTTCTGCATGTGGTAGGACGTGGCAGCCCAGGTCTGCTGGAGGTTGGCACGGCTGTTGCGGTGAACCAAGGTGTGCTTGTGGTAAATGGTGAGGTTCTGCTTGGACTTCTCGGAGACACGGCCAATCTTGTGAATCAAGCCAGCAGGAGGCCCGCAGGTGGCGAAGCAAGAGCGGAACTGGATCTCATGCTCCTTGCGGACTTGGAAGACAGCACCCAGTTCCTCGTTGAACAGGGTCTCCACAACATCCTTGGTGTTGGAGCTAGCGCAGATGTTGTCAATCATGATCTCAACACCGCAGCGGCCGGCGAACATCATCTCGGCCAGGGTAGTGAAGAGACCACCATCGGAACGGTCGTGGTATGCCAGAACAATGCCTGCCTCCTGCAGCTGCTGAGCGGCATCGAAGAAATCTCTGAAGATCTCGATGTCGCGGATGTCGGGGCATTCGTCACCAACCTGGTTGAAGACCTGAGCAAGAGCGGAACCACCCAGAGCCTTGCGACCGAAAGACAGGTCGACGAACATCAGAACAGTCTCGCCAACGTCCTCCAGACGACGCAGGGCGGGGGTCCAGGTCTTGCGGTAGTTGGCAACAGGCGCGAAAGCAGAGATGACAAGAGACATAGGGGCAGTGACTTCCTTGGCCTCCTGGGAAGTCTCATCCTTCCACTTCATCTTCATAGACATGGAGTCCTTTCCGACGGGAATGCTGATGCCAAGCTTGGGGCAAAGCTCCATACCAATAGCCTCCACGGCCTCGTAGATGGCAGCACCCTCACCAGGATGGCTGCTGGCGGACATCCAGTTAGCAGAAAGCTTGACGCGGCTCAAGCGATCAACAAGATCAGCCGCAACAATGTTCATGAGAGACTCAGCCACCGCCATGCGGGCCGAAGCAGCGGGCGAGATGAGGGCAAGTGTAGGCTTCTCACCCATGGCCATGGCCTCACCAGACTTCACGCCCTGAACCAGTGCGGTCGCAGTGACGGCAACGTCGGCCACAGGAGTCTGCCACTTGCCAACCATCTGGTCACGAGCAGTGAGACCACCGACAGTCCGGTCACCGATGGTGATGAGGAAAGACTTAGATCCGACGGCCGGAAGGGACAGAACTCTCTTAGCGGCCTCTCCGAGGAGCTCAAGGGGGTTGGAAGCGAGGGAGGGAAGGTATGTGGAGAGACTAGCATCGACAGCGGGCAGCGTTAACTTGCGGGAGTCGACAACCCGGGTCATCTTAGGAGGCTTGCCGAAAAGAACAGACAACGGCAGGTCGATGGGCTTCGGGTACTCGGTGGACTCGCGGTCCAAGAGAATGAGCCTCTTCTCCTCCTCGGAGGTACCTCCGCCACGGCCGACAACAGAGAAACCGCAACGTTCACGATTGGCAATTGCGGTAAACTTGTTCATGCTCTCCTCACCAACAGCCATGACGTATCTCTCCTGGGCTTCGCAGCACCAGATCTGCATGGGGCTCATACTCTTGTCGGCACTGTCGATCTCACGAAGCTCAAAAGTGGCACCCAGACCAGAGTCGTGGATGAGCTCAGGAAGGGCATTGGAAAGTCCACCAGCTCCGACGTCGTGAATGAATTTGATGGGGTTGGCGTCGCCCATGGAAGTACAGGCGTTGATGACCTCCTGGGCTCTCCGCTGGACTTCAGCGTTGCCACGCTGGACACTGGCGAAATCGAGATCCGCCGAACCTTCACCCGAGGTGATACTGGATGCAGCGCCTCCACCCAGACCGATGAGCATAGCAGGTCCACCCAAGACAACAAGGTAGGCGCCAGGCTTGACAGCTTCGGGCTTCTTGATGGCGTGCTGGGGTCTGACAGTTCCGACACCACCAGCAATCATGATGGGCTTGTGGTAACCACGAACCTCAGTTTGACCATTGCCAACATCGATTTCGGTCAGAAGGGTACGGAAGTATCCTGAAATGCAGGGACGTCCGAATTCGTTGTTGAAAGCTGCACTTCCGATGGGAGCCTCCAACATAATGTCCAGAGGGCTAGCAATGTGGTTAGGCTTGCCAACATCCAACTCCCAGGGCTGCTTCAAGCCAGGAATGTTGAGATCAGAGACACAGTAGCCAGCAAGACCAGCCTTAGGCTTGGAACCCCGACCCACGGCACCCTCGTCACGGATTTCACCACCGGATCCGGTCGCTGCACCCGGGTAAGGAGAAACAGCAGTAGGGTGGTTGTGGGTTTCGACCTTGGCCAGGAAGTGCACCTGTTCCTTGGTGTGGCCCCATTCTCCGGTAGTCGTGTTGGGGGCCCAGAAAGCGGAGTGATCTCCCTCGAGAACGGCGGCGTTATCGCTGTAAGCACTCACGGTGTATTCAGGGTTCTTCTTGTGGGTGTTGCGGATCATGGAAAAGAGACTGTTGGGCATCTGCTTTCCATCAATGACCCAGGAGGCGTTGAACTGCTTGTGACGGCAGTGCTCGGAGTTGACCTGCGCAAACATGAACAACTCAACATCAGTAGGATCACGAGCGAGAGGACCGTTAGGTCCGTAGGCTTCGGCCAAGTAATCGATTTCCGACTCTTCCAATGCCAATCCAAGTCTCTTGTTCGCCTCCTGGAGGACCTCCTTGGGCGACTTGTCGCTGCCGTGAAGAGGGATCGTCTCGAGGGGTTGGGGGCTGTGTTCGGAGAACATCAGGTGAAGATCCGGTTCGTTCTCGCTCATGATCTGGGTCATGCGGTCATGGAGGATATCCTGAAAGCCATCCTTGTACTCGTTGCTTCCGCTGTGCAGACAGGAGACCTTCATACCCCGCTCAATGCGCTTGACGTACTGGCGCAAGCCGCAGACGTGAGAGATACCAGTAGCCTGGGAGCTCCAAGGAGAGATTGTACCCGTGCGAGGGAAAACGTGGAAAACGTCGAAGGAGCCATCTTCAGCGGTGAAGGTGGGGGGGATATCGGTGATATCGCCATAGCGGAGGAGCTGCTCCAAGACGGCGCGCTGGGACTCGTCCAAAGGCTGGGAAAGGTGGACATAGTGAATCCATTGGGCACGGACATCGCTGGCTCCAATGCTGGCAGCAACTGCGCGTCCACGAGAGTGGGAGAAGGCGACAGAGCCGGGAATGGCCAAGTAGGTCGAGTTGGAGGCCATTTTGAGGTGGTTGCAGAGTGAGTCACTCGATTGGGGGGAGCGGGAGGGAGGATAGAGAGGGACGGGTGACGGAAAGGAGAGGGAAGGATATAGTCGAGTGGACTGGGAATGAGAAGAGAACTAAAGAAGTCCTCTATGAAAGAGGTGTCACAGACACACCTCTAATGAGTGAGTTCAACAGACTGAAGGAAGCGTTTGAGCTGCTTGTCTCTTAGAATCAAATCAAAAATTAATCTTT
This sequence comes from Aspergillus japonicus CBS 114.51, assembly GCF_003184785.1. NCBI lineage: Eukaryota > Fungi > Ascomycota > Eurotiomycetes > Eurotiales > Aspergillaceae > Aspergillus > Aspergillus japonicus. The sequence goes on from NW_020291699.1 coordinate 122,031, forward strand.
CTGCTCCGTTGAGCGGAGGGTGCGAAAAACCACCCCGCGCTAGTCTCCTTCCGGCTTATCGTCGCTTCTTATCTGTCACGTGAGATGCACTTTTCCCCGGAAAACGGCGGCAAACTGGGGCTGCCTGAGGCAGCCGGGCAGAGTCTCTGGCCTTTGCAGTTGTTTGTCTCTTTAGCTCCCTCGTATTAACTGCAATCAAAAGTTGCAAACTCAGTATATACGGAGTACAGTGCATACTGCTGATTCTTTGTTCTCTCATGTCGCCACATACTCATCAGACCCGCGAAAGCTCTCAGATGCTTATCACCTGACCTGGATTTGAAGTCCTGTACTCAGGGTATAGGTCGAAAAGTCATTGTGCCTTTCACGAAGGATCTTCTCGTGGCTATACGCGTATAATTCCTGGCCGACATAGTGAGCCTTATTTTCTGTCGTTGTGTTTCGATGATGCTTTTTGACAGTTGCTGCCCCAATCTGGGGCAGAAAGCTAGGACCACCTATACACCATTCAATATTCTCTCTTTCACTGCCAGTCCCCACTGCAGCTTTAGCATGTAGCATAATGGAATGGGACATCCTGGGGATTTATTGGGTCCGGGGGAGGTTTTTCAATTTTCATTACATCTTCATTCCGAGCCTGAACTCTGGGTTCCTTGCCGTTTCGGGCAACATGCTCCGCGTGCCGCCCTGCCGTCAACCGCGAATTTCGACCGACGCTTTGGCAGCCACATCCAATCCTCACCACCTTGGCACGGGACGAGTATGTCTGGCTTTTCCACTTATTTCAACCGTCGACATCTAAAGACTTGTGTAAGATCCAGAATCAGGCCATTCGGAGTCATATTTCCACCTGGAGAATGTATACGTGGCTGGCAGCCATGCCGTCACATGGCCTCGTAGGCTAGTTACCAGTTCTGCCCTGGATCTTTAGTGGTCTCCCAGATCTCATCAACTAGCTCTTGGACGGGCTACTTCTCGGGATGCTTCTACTCGACGCTCAGAGATAAGTACGGCGGTGCCCTTTATTTGTTTATGTTCCAAGGTCGCGATTCGAGGTAGGTATTGTGTGCGAGCACGTGCATAACATATCGTACCTCACTTAGCTACGGAGTACAGTACCTGTGCGCAAACGCAATTCTAGCAGAGATACCCAACAAATCCTTTACCATGGCACGACTTGTATATAGCATCTCTTACAGAGGTCTAGAACCCCCTGCAATTGAATCATCAACCCAAGTCGGATCAGGGATGATAATCTGATCGGGGCCTCGAGCCATCTTGCCAGAAGTGGTTAGCTCTGCCTACCGCGTCGGGAAATATGGCCCCTGCGGCTGTGGACCCGGACTGGCGGGTTGCCTTTTCGGGCATCGAGATCATTTTACCTTTGCCATCTAATCTGTTGTTTGTAGGTTCTCGCGGCATCTCGACCGAATCATCGAGACTTTCTCATTGCTCATGTGGTAGTGTCTATAGCATTGTGGCCATAGGTTATTTCTATAAATGCAGTCATGTAGTCTGCCCATCGACACCATGTTTCTTATCACATCAACCTCACAGACTGTGGTATCCGTCTCTGAACAGTCTCTCTTCACACTCAAAATATGGAGTCTCTAGAGCGAGTTAAGACCCATAATGACTATCCCCGCCGAACCCACTCGATGGCGTCTAATCCGAACTCGGATCCCTTGGACCTACCATATCGAGAGGTGAACGATGGTGCCAACATGGAAGAATATACTACGGAAACAACAACCGGGGAGATAATCAAACCAGTGCGGTCTGCCCTGACAGGAAAGGATGAAGACTGGAGGCTGGTCACCTTCAGCATCGATGATCCGGAAAACCCAAAGAACTGGTCCAAAGCATACAAATGGTACTGTACCATGGTGGTTTCGTTCACTTGCTTCGTCGTCGCTTTCTCAAGCAGTGTTATCACCGCCGATATAGAAGGACCCTCGGAAACATTTGGCGTTTCGAGGGAAGTTAGTCTGGTCGTGGTGACCGTCTTCGTCATTGGATTTGGAGTCGGTAAGTCGCATCCTAATTGGAACCATCTATATCTTACCATATCACGTAGCTCAGAGTGACTGACTGATGGTCTGTAGGTCCGATGGTGTTCGCCCCTCTATCGGAGATTGTAGGCCGCAGACTTGTCTATGCAAGCACCTTGCTCTTGGCCTTCATCTTCGTCATCCCGTGTGCTGTTGCGCCCAATATTGCGACCCTTATCGTTTGCAGAGCAATTGATGGCATTGCATTTAGCGCGCCGATGACACTGGTAGGCGGTACACTGGCCGATCTCTGGAAAAATGAAGAACGGGGAGTCCCTATGGCAGCCTTCTCAGCCAGTCCTTTCCTTGGTCCCGCCATTGGGCCTCTCGCTGGTGGCTACCTTGCTGATGCAACAAACTGGAAATGGCTTTACTGGTTGCAGCTTATCCTTGCCTTTGTGGCTTGGGTGCTGATCACGTTCACTGTCCCTGAGACCTATGCGCCTACCCTGCTGAAGCGCAGGGCGAAGAAGCTCAGAAAGGAAAAGGATGACCCCAAGTACGTTACTGAGATGGAGCTGGATGCCAGACCGTTGGCGGAGAGATTGCGAATGACTCTGTTTCGTCCCTTCCAACTTCTCTGTCTGGAACCCATTGTTTTGTTCATCGCTCTCTACATGTCAGTCCTGTACGGCCTGCTCTACATGTTCTTCATTGCGTGAGTATTCGTCCCCTCAATTGGTACAGAGCGTATCTTCTAACTCTCTTCCCCGCAGCTATCCGGTTGTTTATCAAGGTGGCAAAGGTTGGAGCGCCGGATCGACGGGTTTGATGTTCATTCCTCTCGCTATCGGTGTTCTCATGAGCGCTGCATGTGCACCATTTGTGAACAAGCACTACTTGTCACTGTACAAGAAGTATAATGGAAAGCCCCCGGCTGAAGCTCGTCTGATCCCGATGATGTTCTCCTGCTGGCTTATTCCGATCGGACTCTTCATCTTCGCTTGGACCTCCTATCCCAGACTTCATTGGATCGGTCCTGCAATCGGAGGCTGGCCAGTCGGTTTTGGTTTCATTTTCTTGTATAACTCGGCCAATAATTATCTCGGTAAGTCACACCAAGCACTTTCAGTGAGGATCAGTCGCTCATAGACATATAGTGGATACCTATCAGCACCAGGCCGCCTCCGCCCTTGCCGCCAAGACATTTCTTCGCTCCATCTGGGGTGCATCCACTGTTCTATTCACTGAGCAAATGTACGCCCGCCTCGGCTACCAGTGGGCAAGCTCTCTGCTTGCTTTCATCGCCCTCGCCTGCTGTGCGATCCCGTATGTCTTCTATTTCAAGGGGGCGTCCATTCGCCGTTTCTCCAAGTTCGCTTTTAGCGACGACGAAGAACAGGGAGAGAAGCATTAGAGGGCGATTTTTATTGATCGCTTGCTGGACAGCGCACTGCGCTCGTAGATTGAATTCTTGGCATGATGAGCACGATGTACACTAATCAGATGTTTGATGACGCGTTGTAATTTATGATTTATGTTGATACCAAGCACACTAGAAAACTGTCAATAGATATTAGTTAATGCATTACATACATTTAGTGGATACCTGCTCATCCTGCAAACAAGCTTAGACATAACCATATTTCTGGATCGTGGTCTGGGGCCGTTTAAGCGGCCTGTGTTCATTCAGGATGGCGCAAACCACCATCCGATTCTTGACTCGTTTTCACCGAAAATAATGTAAACTCTGCCCGAGATTTGACAGCATGCTTTTCCCGCATTTAGAGGTTTCCTCCGACATCCGACCTCCGACATCCCCAGTCTTCCTCGGCGTTTGGGAAAAGCCCAGTGATGACGAGGCCTCTCCACTTGGTCTCGAATGTTCGTAGCTCGCCCTATGGCTGTGTTTACCCGCACGATATCAATCCATGCCTTTGCTTCACATTTCCAATGACATTATATATTCGCCCCTATGCCCAATTATCTTTTCGCCCTCATCCCAGATAGCCACTACGAAGCTCTTCATCCAACTCAATAAACACCATGCGCACCACCAGTATCCTTTCATCAGCGCTCTTCGCAGCAACAACACTGGCACAGACTCCTGCAGGGAGCTGGCCACCAACGCAAGTCAATCTAGGCGCCTCGTTCGGAAACGAGACCGTCAGCCCCGGTCTATGGATCAATCCCGACGGTATGGCACCCGATACATCACAGTCCTTCAAACCACGAGACTCCTTAAACAAACTAACACAATTGCTCTATAGATGTGACATCGTCTCCATCTATCTACCCCGGCAACGTCAAGCATGCCTACCCCGGAACCTACATGATCCTGATGCTTGACCTCAACATCCCCGACTCCGACGTCACCACAGCGGACAAGTACTCGACCCTTGTCCCTGGTCTGGCGACCAATACTACCACTCGTCTGCACTGGTGGGGTGGAAACTATACCTTGGAAGGTCGAACCTTCGTCAACGCAAGCGATGCCCTCGCACCGTATACCGCCCCGCGACCCAGGGACAGCACTGAGCATACGTATACAATCTACCTCTTCAACCAGCCAAAGGGCTATGTCCCGCCTGCTGCGGCTGTTGAGGGCATGTACTATGATCAAACCACGGATGCACGATTCAATTTCAGTTTGGCTCCTGTTGTGGCGGCGGTGGGTCGGCCGGTGGCAGCGACGTACTTTGTTAGTTCGGCGACTGATTGAGGAGAATGAGATATGATTCAGTCGTAGCAGGGGCTGGTGAGACTGGCAGTTGATCGACAAGACTGTAAGGTGGTAAGGAGCGGGTAGTGTTGCCAATTTGTCTTAGCCAGAGCTCTCAGCAATCACTCATTTTGTCTATCACAAGAGCTCTCGACTGCTTGGACCGTTCAGTACCCGCTTCGCCAGTTCTGAGCTAGTTCCTCTGATGGTCAGCCTCACGTAGCTGAATTGATCGTCATTCATGTTCTTCATAAGGTGTCCTATTTGCGATCCTACCTTGTAAGTTACCTGCCTCCATGCTCATCTTTGTACTGCCAGGCGGGCGACTTTACAGGCATGTACATATCACGTTGTCTATCCGAATAGAATTTTGGAAAGTGCCCCCTCTATCTGAGACTGAGAATTATCGTTTCCGTGAAAGCCTCACCACTGCCTCATGACCATTCATCGACGCCTTGTCTAGTGGTGTGCAGCCTTCGCAGTCTTTCAAGTCAAGATCCACATTTTCTGTTGCAAGCAGAAGATTCACCACTGCCTCATCACCATTTCCTGCTGCCCAGAACAGTGGTGTCCGGCCAAATCTATCCTTAGAATCAACATCAATGTTCTCTGTTGCAAGCAGAAGCTTGACCACTGCCTCGTGGCCATTTTTAGCTGCTAGAGAAAGTGCTGTCCGGCCATTTTTAGAATCCGGGCAGTTGATTTCCATCTGCTCTGTTGCAAGCAGAAGCTTGACCACTGCCTCATGCCCATTTTCAGCTGCCAGGGAAAGTGCTGTCCGGCCATTTTCAACATCCGGGCAGTTGATATCCACCTGCTCTGTTGCAAGCAGAAGCTTGACTACACCAGTCAACCCTAAAAATGATGCAATCAGAAAATCCGAAGCACCATATGGAATGTACTTCACACCCCGTCCATAAATCATAGACCATATTTGATATGAAACAGAGTCTGGGTCACATATTGAGAGCATGCGTTTGATTAGCGTGTCCTCATCTCGCACCCGTGCTCGATGATAGTGTGTAACCCAGTGCCTTGATGAATAATTGTCAAAATTCCTTTGGTCAACGACACTCCAATCAACAGACATCCATGAAATCCATGCAACACATATAGACGCAAGAATCCGATTTGACTCCTCTGGCACAATGGTATGCTTCCATTTTGTAACTTCAGACTTAATCTTCTCAAAAGCGAAACTGTCGCGCGAGACCAAGAATTCCTTCGCCGTTTGGTGCAGGAGGTAAACCTTTTCATCTATGATAACGACGAAGAGGCCACACAAATCCCTGAGAGTCTGTCTGAAGCGCTCTTTCGGTTCGATGTCTTCACTTAAATCTGGAAGGGTTTCGCAATGTGCATGAATTTTTATTGCCCAGGCCAGAGATAGCTCTTCCAGTGAGAGCGGCTTTACCGCAGCTATAATAATATGAAGAAGAACTTTAGCCTTAGGTTTGTCCGCACTCCGGTCCAGGATTCTTTCATAGGCGCTTTCAACGGTTTCCGGGAGATTCTGTACAACCCGGCGGACCTCGCCTTTCGTCAATCCGGTCTTGTTTTCGAGAACATCCATGGTAAGACTAACCCACAAGTAGGTTCTATTCTCAGCGGCAGTCAGTTGGCGCTCGAGCATACTGCGTTCGGCTTCCTCGAGCGATCTTTGTTTACTGATATCAAAAACTCTTTTCTCAATGACGAGGTTGATCTCACGAGCTATTTGCTGGACTTCTTCCTCGCCATCACCGCTCAAGTGAATCGTAGGTAGTCTTGCCTCAAGATCCGAGAATCCACGACGTATGTGGTCGTATGGTCTGCTTGTCATCAAGAACTTGAGCTTGCTTTGTCGGTGTTGTCCCGAGTAGAACTCCCTAACTTCTTTGATAAGCTGGGCATGGTCCTGACACTCGTCTAATGCGTCCAGAATGCAAATAATTTCTCCGGTCGTTAGACGAGAGGCAGCAGATATAAGCATGTTCCATAACTCAACCCGTGATTGAACAAGCTTTTCTCCATCAGTCTCCAGCTTATCTAGGTCTCTATCTTGTAAAAGCTGTGGCTGTGCAATGAACAGTTGACGTAAGATAGCTGCCAGTGCACCTGTTGCACTTTTCTGGTCCGTAAAGTCATCTTTGAAGAAGAAATAACAGACGGTTCGTTCATTGTCGTTGAGAAGAAGGTCATCAACTAGGTATCTGGTTAAGACTGACTTGCCGCAACCTGGATCGGCTGAGACCCATAAGAGACCAGCGAGGTCATTGGGAGAACTCTGTTGCCACCTTTGAAAGGTACCATGTGTTGTGAACCATTCACATGTTCCGGGCACACGCTTATCATTTCTGTTCTTTCGATCCTTGTAGGGGCAAGTGTAGAGTAACTTGAGAAACTTTTTGATCCTTTCATCTCGAGCCGATGTTGTCGCCCATAGATCGCGTTGGTGTGCAGCATTCCGGATCACTTCAATCCGTTCTAGAAGATCTTGGTGCTTCTGCCTTGTGTCTCTGGCTTCCATGAGGGAAGTTGTAGTTTCGATGGACTTTTCATGTCTCTCAATATCTTGGCACAGGCTAGCCCAACCATCCGAGTCCAAAAAGTTTCTTAGAAACTGCCCAGCTGAGCGTCTATGTAAATAGCAGAGCGCGCGAGCCTGGAACTCAAGGATCTTGCAGCAAAGAGAGGTCAAAAACTCTTTAAGTTGTTTGACGAGATCTGTTTCCTGGCCCGTCTGGGAGGTCAAGTACAGATCTTCTCTCGCGCGAAGTCGAACCATGGACTCCGAAATCAGGTCTAATCCTCGTAGAAGGACGGCATGCTGTTCTACTGCTTGAAGGATCATCTAAACGAAGTTAATAGTCTGCGACCAACAGAGCGCTTCGGCGAGTGCATCAGCGCTTACCGTAAAGCACACCATGACACCAGCGCAGGCGATGGAGGCGGGCGGGCTCGCACTTGCAGCCGTACTGACAACCTCCTTAACAGCGAGGATGTTTTTGAACACTTTGTTGAGCTGGTCTCGCACAACAATACTATGGTCGCCCAGGCGAACTACCCATTTTTTTGCTTCGGTTTCGGCTTCGACTTCGGCTGCTTTGGCATTAAGGAAATTGCAGAGTTGTTTGTGGTAACTTGGATCACCGTGTTGCACATCATGACTATTTTCAAATCCCAGTATACTAATCGATTCCGATAGAACTTCGGCCAATTCAGGGTTCTGTTTCAATTTTTGCTCGGCCAAGGTCCAGAGATCGTTGGGTTGAGAGGTCGAGTGGGGGAGCTCTTCTGGCTTGCATTCTAACTTCTCTGGTGAAGTTGTATGCTCCTCTTTCGGTATGATTTCATTTTCCGACAGTGTTTTCTCCTTGGGTCGCCGTAGTTTCTTGAAAAGCCGCTTGGGCATAGAGCTAAAATCAGGCATGGTAGTGTCTCTCGTCGAACCTCGCTGTTGGAGATGATAAGAGACTTTCTGTGTCGGCTGTCAGGAGGATTGTCACCAGTACCCTTAAAGCGGCACTAAACCATTGAAAGTTAGGTGCTAGTTTGCTTATATGTCTGCTTCCTACCACCGGACCCCGCCCCCTCATTGATGTGTTGGTGCGGCTGAACAGCAAGGATACGACAAGGCTGATCGCCATCACAAGAAATGAATTCACAAAATCGATCAATTGCAGTTCTACTCTCGAACAAGAGACGGAGTGGCCCTGCGTATTGCTTTGAGATCTCCGTCGATATGTGTGGGTTCCTGCATTTGACAGCGTTATCAAACCGGGACAAGAAGCAATCATAGCGACTTGGGGTTGTATTGTTGGAACTGGATGTTGATTGTGTGATTATCCATTTGTGATGTGATACATCCAGCGGTATTGCAGATGGCAATCGCCAACCACGATCACCATTTGTCCACACCATTTGCGTTAAACTGCTATAGGTGAGGTGGTAAGCGGGAGATAGTTATAGATCCGAGCTTAGTATCATATCTCCTTAGTATTTAACACCAAAGTACGGAGTATTTCAAAAGAAGCAGAGTCAATCTGAAGCTAGAGGGCCCGATGGAAAACGAATTGATTGAAGGTATACCCACCTCGATGATAAAAGAGCCTAGTAGCAGTGTAGCAGTACCTTCGGACGTGGAGAACCCTTAATACCCTGATAATCAGCAATGTAACTAGTAGCTTGTATGACCTCCTAATCAGGTTTAGAGCGCCAGCATATCACCCTTACTCGAGATGTTTATGTAGATTGATCGGAGAGAGAGTAGATATGCAAGGCTGCAAGGCAGCAAGGCAGGCACCCCAAGCTACAGCATTACGTCATTCAATCCCCGATAGGGCTTAGGGCTGGGCGAACCCATGATCGACTCCCCTCATGTCACGTGAAGAACTGCCGTCAACTGCTTAGTCAGGTGGGCCTTCCCCCAGGGATGTTTTTCCAGTCAAACTTGGCGGCGGTTTCCAATCTTGCGCCCTGCTACCTCGGGAGCACATTCTCGTCAACCAAGCCATGTTGGGCCCCTCGACATCCACGCTACACCTTACACAATCATTCATGGCCTGATTCTCTCCTCGTCTGATCAAACACATTCAATGTGAACACTGGAAATACCCTGCTCAGTGCCCGCGCCGCATTCGTTATCCCGCTTAATTCCGTCATCTCCGCTGTTGTGCTGTGTTCGCATGTTCTAGCTTCGAGATAGCAATCCACATCCTTAAAACGACGATCCTTCACTTCTCGAGCGGAAGCTCCTCGAAACCCACCGCTCGTCTCTTCGCTCACTTCACCCCCTACGATGACTTCTCCTTACCAGTCGTCTATCTCGTACTCGCCGTCCGTCGCTGGTCCCGACATGGCGGGCACGTCCCGCGCCATCGCCGACCTGCCTCAATCCCAAGTCGACGCGATCATCCGCACAAAACGGAAGGCGCGCGAACCCAAGGCCTGCTATCCCTGTCACGCTCGTAAAGTGAAATGTGACCGTAATCTTCCCTGCGATGGCTGTGTCAAGCGCGACCATGCCGACCTCTGCTCCTACGAACGCCCCTCCAAGAAGCGTATCATGACGGGCTCACTTCCGCATTCATATAGTCCAACCGTCCCTGGGGAGACCATCATAATTCCACCAGAGCCTCCAGCACGCCCGAAACCAGAGGCGTCAGTCAATCGACCAAGCTTGGTGGGCCAGGTAGGGCCCGGGCGAGTCTCGATCGCGCGCGAGGAATGGGACAATGTTCGCACTCGGTTGCGGGAGATGGAGCAAACGATCAGCAATCTTCGGGTTGGACTCGAGAGAGCCGAAGATGGACACGGTTCTTCGCTGGAGACCGGGAGCATACAGAGTGGTGATGCCAGCAGTCGGTCGAAGGCTGCTTCCCCGGAGCGGGAGGGCATTCATGCGCCCAACACCTTTGGTGAAGGCACGGTGCACCTGGGGTCCCGGTCGGTGTTAGCGTACATCCTCAACAACAAGTCTGGATCCGATCAGCTTCAGGCCTTGCTGGAAGGTGGGATTTTGCCGAAGCTGGGTCTGGACAACGAATCCGCAACGTACCCGTTTGTTGACCTCTGGTCTTCTGACATGTCAACTTTCGACATCAGCGCCGTCTGCAGTGCGCTTCCTACCGACCAGCAGTGCAAAGAGTCAGTTTGCACCTACCTGTACGTGAGGAATCAATGCTAACCACTTCTGCCTGCAGCTTCTTCTACTATTACCGAGACATTGCAGGCGCCATTTACCCTGTCCTCGAGGATGTTCCACAATTTGAGATGAATCTTCACCTTTTGCTAAGTAACCGAGCATCGATGGGTGGTGTATATCGCGCCGATGCAGACCAATCCCAGAAACCTTTTGGTGTAACTATCGCCTACATGGGACTGTTGTTCGCCGTGCTCGCCTCTGGCTGTCAATCGTCGGATCTCCCGGGCAAAGAGCGAGAGTTGACATCTCAAGTCTATGGTTCGTCTTTTTTTACCTTCATCTCGTCGACACTTACTGACTATAGCAGTGTGCTGCTCATACCAGTGTCTTCGTATGACCAACTTCCTCTCGCAGCCGACGATAGATGCCATGCAAACACTACTCGTCATCGGCAACGTCTTGTCGTACAATATGAACCCCGGAATTTCCTACGTGCTCCTCGGTATGACGCTTCGGATGGGCTTGGCCCTCGGTCTACATGTCGAGTCCAGTCGCTTCTCAGCTGCAGAACGTTATCGCCGCCGCCACGTTTGGTATGTTGCATCTAGCTCCAACATGAAATGACGTGCGCGGAAATATGGTTCTAACCATACACAGGTGGTCGATGGCATGGCAAGACAGCCATTTCTCACTTTCCTATGACAGGCCCTCTACGACCGCTGTGTGCCAGCCCGAAATCGCGTATCGTGACGATCCAAAGCCTGGTGAAATCTCGTACTTTGAGACGCTGTGTCGAGTCATTGGTCTTGCATTGGAAGTTGTTCGCAGTCGCATGCTGAGTCCGCACTCGCAACTGAGCTACAAGACTATCCAGGGCTACAAGGAACGCATCCAGCAGATCATGATCGAGGCCAAGCCTCACCTCCGGGATCGTAAATACTGTCTCTCTGCAACGGAGCACCTCGAGCGAGTCGTTCTCAAACTGCACACGTCATACTTCTCCTCTGAGCTTTATCGGCCAGCGTTGAAGTTGACGGGAGAAACGGCCGACCCAGCCGCAGCCAGTATGCGTGCCGACTGCGTCAACAATCTGATGACGACGGTGGAGGCGTATATCGAAATGCATACTGTCAGTTCACATGCGTCTCGATCGTGGATTGCTCTACAGCGAGCCATCAGCTCGATTTTCCTGTTGGCTGTTACCGAAGAATCCAAAACCATCCCCCGTTTCTGGAGCTTGTTGCAGCAGCTCAAGGTCATTATCTCGGAGCGAGCGAACGCCGAGCTTGACTTCAACTCGACTGATGCCGCTGCTCCTCCGACGGATGGGGCCGCTCCCCCAACGCTCAGCACCATTGCTCGAGCACCTAGCACTGCCGCCCCGAGTCCAGCAGGCTTGAACTCGGCATCACCCGGATCCGTTGGTGTCGGTGTTGATACGCAGACGCAGTGGGCCAAGCCGTTGACCAAAACCCTCCGCGCATTGGAGAAACTCGAAGCAGCTTTCACCACCCAGGCCGCTCGAGCCGCCGGTCAGGCCGGTTCCCCAGCGTACCTTAACCCGCATGCAGGGTCCAGCATGGGAGTTGCCGGTGTAGCAGCTAGTATGACACCGAGCCTCGGATCTCTCCCGCCTCCGACTCCGGAGAGTTCGACCAGCGGCGAGTGGTCCATACCTAATATCCTCGATCGTGCGGCCGAGTACATTCATCCACCCTTGTGGAGCTGAGCGCGATAGTAGAAGGAGGGTAATGAACATCATACTGGCGTTTGTGTGGCTCTTTAGCATTTACTGAGATGGTGGGGTTAGCTGGGACTAGGCGATTATGATCACTGCTGGCGCATGTTATGTGGAGTTCGAAAATGGGTTCACGTTGTTGTCATTAGATACTCCCTCTTCATTCTACTTTATCTATGTGTAGTGTACTCAAGGAAGGGTACACGTTCGTATTTCCGCTGTGGTTTGTTGCTTCCCATTATAGTTTGTCCCGGGTGATACTGGGGCTCAATCTCCGTTATCGCCGGATCAATGACCTCATCGCCAACCTCAGCCTGTTTCTATAGCATCCGCAGTGGATGAAGATGCCTACTGGATATTCTGCTTTAGCATCTTGCTGACACTCTACTTACCTCCGTCATCAAATCACGGACTCGGAACAGAATATCTCGTTCTCGGTTTCCAAGATCTACAATTACAAATCCTACGCTGAGGAATGTAGACCGGAGCCCCTAGCACTTAACTCCGCAATACACTATTGACCAGCAACAGTATATTAACCACATCCATCTCAATCACAGAGCCATAGCTAACAACCCACAGTCAACAGTCACCTCTACAGTTTACACAATTCGAACTATTCTCACCTCGATCTCAAGGTACTCCCAAACAACTCAACACGAGCCACCAACCCCAGCACCCGCAAGAGAAATGACAACCTACCTGATAACCGGCGCAACCCGCGGTATCGGCCTCGAACTCACGCGCCAACTGGTCGCGAAACCCGCCACGGAAGTCCGCCATATCTTCGCCGCCGCGCGATCATTACCATCATCATCAACAACATCAGCAACGAACCAATGCACCCCGCAAACGCCCTCCGACTTCCAGACCCTGGTGAAAGAGCATCCCTCGCGCATCACACCTGTCCCCCTCGATGTAACCGACGAAGCTGGCGTGCGGCGAGCCGCGCAGCTCGTCGAGCAGGCACTGGAGGGCCGGGGATTGGATGTATTGATCAATAATGCGGGGGTGATGGGGCGGGGGTCGTTGATGGAGATGTACGTCCCTTCCCTTGGCCTTTTCTTTACCTATCCTTGAAGTAGAAGTGTCAGTAGGCGATACCTCAAGACTAATATGGAACGGGGAATGCAGGAACGACCTCCCCTCCTCCTTCAACGTGAATGTCAACGGTCCGCACCTCGTCACGCGCGAGTTCCTCCCGCTGTTGCGGAAGGGGACGGCGAAGAAGATCGTGAATATGTTAGTCGTCTATCCTTTTTCTCCGTTCCATGGCAGTATGCGGCAGGAGACTGACAAAAGCAGCTCCACTACCCTTGGCTCCTTCGCGATGCAATCAGTCTACCGGGAGGCCAGGAGTCAATCGTACAAGATTACCAAGGCGGCACTGAACATGCTTACCGTGCTGTACGCGCAGGAACTCGAGCAGGAGGGGTTCGCGGTGTTTTGCGTTAGTCCGGGGGTGAGCTCTCCTCCTACCTTCCTTCCTTCCTTTCTTTGGCTATTGAGATCTGGTCAGAATGGTCAGAACGGCTACCAAGGCCAGAGAAGAGAATCAAAGCAAGGCCAATGCTAACTCTACCATAGTGGCTACAAACCGAGATGGGCGGTCCGCGAGCGGATCTCCCGGTGGCCGACGGCGTGCGCGCCACGCTGGAGATCATCCTCAACCAGGGGAAGGAGGGGAACGGGCGGTTTTTCAATATCCATGTTCCGGGCTGGAACTCGAGGTGGAATCGGTATGATGGCGGGGAGTGTGCGTGGTAGCTCGGGGGTGCTCTTCTCCTCCGCAAAGGAGAGAGGGAAGAGAATAGGTGTAGGAATGGAACGAAACCCTTTCGCTTTGGTCAAATGAAGTCCATTCGAATCTACTCCTGCTGCCTAAAGCAAAGACCGTGGACAAGGATGCTCAACCCCGAGTCCTCAAAGAATCTTACCAATCCCATCCGTCCACCCATCCATCCATCCATCCGAACAAACAAAAAGCATCACCGGCAACCAAATCAGTCCCAATCCCAAGAATAACCAGTCTTAAAATCCTCATGCGAACGGATCCCACAAACCCGAGCGAGCCCTCTCTAAACTAACCCCCATTCCCCCCCCTTTTTCCCACGAAAACCCCCAGTTCCTCCCCAAACAAAAGCAAAAGCGCAGAAAAAAGAAAAAGCAAACATCCTCCTCCGCCTCCTTCCATCGTATGCCATGCACCACGGCCCGATTGTCACTTGGCTTGTCCCAGCTACTGAATTCAAATTCCTGTACCCCCAGATGTATGTACATTCTCGGTACCACCATCTCGCACAGGTGTATCATTCCTCGGGAAGCGGAACATCTTTCGAGGTAGATTCCACTGATGGTGACAATGGTAGTTCCTCACGGGTACATACATAGACCAGACAATGTAACACGCTACCCCTAAGCCCACGCGAGATGAGTAGAAAGGTACACAGCAGTGATTTTCCCACGCGGTGGCGATACCTTGAAGTACATCAAGAAATATAACCGACACTATATCTAGAAGAGCTACTAATTCATCTTTCGAGGGCAGGCAAAGTGGCAAGGATGATTACAGGGAAGGAGGCAGGATCACGGGGGTCGGTAGAATCCGATGTCTTGCTGTCCGGGCTTGGAGGCGATGTACGATGAACTGTAGTCGAAACAGCGACCGCGTGTTTCTTTCTTTTGGTCCATTGTCCGGTGCTTGCGGTGGGCATAGGATACTCGGTGCCGAAGGATGGGGATCCTGGTCTACTTCTCTAAGACATTCAGTGCTGTTCCTCTCAGATTGGTGCGTCTTAACTCCTTTAAGTCCATAGTTGCGGTGGATGCACTTCGGCGTTCTTCTGAGACGCAAAGCCCATGCTGCAGACTACTGCATGCGGAACCAGGGAGGAAGAAAACTTCAGAAAACAAACAGCTTGCACCGTAGTCAAATCAATGCTGTCAGAGTCTGAGCCCTAGTGACTCAGGTGAGGTCTACCTTTACACTGAGCAGCCGCCATGTTTGCTTCTTGCCACAGCAACTGTCTTCCGTGGCTCACCGCTTCATCATCTCCAGGAGCTCCTCTCCAAACTACAATTCGCAATCATTACATCTTGCAATCTATGCTATCTCAGAGATAGAGCTGACAAACAATCACTGGATCTGATTTCGCAGTCTATGTACCATAACCTCCTCCCAAAAGAATCAAGCCTGGTATATATATAAAATTGAAGTCCATTCACATCATCATCAGTTGCATGCTTTCATTGGCTGGCAGCGAGTGTAGCGGGCAAACAGACGTTGAAGTACCTGCATTAACCCAGTCACTAGCTGCCATCATGCCAGGGGAGCCAGTCATCGACCCCTGGTTTTGGCACTGACACAAGGTTTCATGCAACTCAACAGGACTCGACGATCCTGAGAGCTCGACGGTGCTGTTTGCAGATGGTGGTGATTGCGCCGTTGGTAGGCTGGTAGGCACTGAACCATGCTGCGTATTCTGCGAGAGCACGATGATTGCCTTTGGTCGCGCTGGTCCCGTGCTCAAGGTTTGCATGATCTGTGGCAACGCTGCCTCTGTGGCAAGACGATCAGCTTCATGAGTCTGCAGGCCCGAATACGTCTTACCTGTTGCGATGTAGTAGAGCGACGATCCCGGGTTCTGAGTTTGGCCATTCCATGGCTCGCAAAGAGGTGGTGCATTTGCTTCGGTTGCTGTGTATCCACCGGTCATTCCTTGCAGGATTTCAGAAGCACTAGGGCTAGATCGCGGAAAATAGGGGTGGTTGCGGAGCGTCGACGAGGACATATTCGCGTCATCTATCTCGGTGATGTCGTACAAAGGCGATGTGATTGTCATTTGCGTCGAGTACAACGGCAATGGCGCCAACGCAGTATTGCATGATGAGCAGAAATACCTCGATTGGGACATATACGATGATGCAAAGCCGGAGGATCCGTCGGTCATAGACGAAGCCGATGTGCCGCTGGGGTCGAAAATGGGCGAGATTCGATCCACCGTTGGCGGACCGTTGATTGAGCTGGGATGGTCCCAACCATTGAGGCTTGCAGCTGCTCGTAGCTCACTAGCGATAACACGCTCCTGAAGCTTTGCGATGCGGTCCCGTATCTTTCGACCTAGGTAGCCTGTGAGTAATGAATTTGACTGTCATCACGTACTGAACCTACTCACGATGGTTCCTCTGTGACAATCGATTTTGCAACCTCCTACGCTCAATTGGATCCTGCTTCTGTCCAGAGCTGTCGCTGGAGCATCTTTCCTCCTTGGTGGGCTGTGTTCGCATCTTCATAGACATCGAAAGAAAGGAAGCAACGCGGGTGTTGAAGTACTGCGGTCGGCGTGAACAAATAATCTCCGTAACGGCGGGCACCATACACAAGTAGCAATGAAGATAGCCAGATGCCAGGGTGGAGGCTGGATTCATATATCTGGCGCCTTGCGGGGTAGCAATGCGTGTTTGGGAGTGACAGAGCCTCCACCTGCTGCTGCGTGTCTCGCTATCAAACCGTCAGTAGGCCGGACTTGCTGCAATCTAACCTTCCTTCCTTATAAGGATAATATGCACTCAGCTCACCGTATCTGAGAAATCAAGGGAGCCAAATCCTGGATATCCCAGGGACCTTCTGCTTGATGTGATTGGATCGAATGGAAGATATTACGAGGTTGCGCAATGGGTGCAACATGAGGTCGGGCGTATAACCAAGGAAAGGTCGTGGCTCGTGCTCGCAAAGCAGTATTTGAATATCCGCCGTGCGTGGTTACTCGAACCATTTCTATATGTCTTCTCTCAGGCCCTCCAGCCAGCCAGTCAGTCATGGCTCCTTGCTTTCCCACCGCACTAGTACTTGACTCGTGACTTCTCAAGCCACGCGCTGGACGTCCTGTTTCCAGTCCGCGCTGCAACCCCGATCCATGTCATACGCCAGGCCTTGGCTGTAGTGGTGCCCAGACAATAACAACCCATAGCTCTGAGGCGCGGGCAAGGCTTCACTTGGCGCTGCTGATCATTGAAGGGTGTGTCCAACCATGATTAACGAACAGGCTTTGCATGAATATCGAGAGGGCTAGGCCGCAAAGGTCGAGCCAGATCTGCCCGCCAAATGAGTCTCAGCTGATGGTGTGCATCCAGCTGTTCAGACCTAGAGTTATTTTCCTCATCGAATATACTAGTCGGGCAAGACCTGCGCACGGATCCAGAGCAATAATGATAATGAACTAACCGAGCTATGCGGCAGCCGGTGACAGATGAGAGCAAGCAGGCCTGGGGCCCTTGGAGACGGGCATAAGAAAGTCGTTCCAGTGCTTCGGTATACACGGCTACTCCTTGTTCGCATGTACCCGGGAGCGCCGTGTAGTATGACCATGTGTACGGTACCCGTCAGTGCGCACCCTCGATCACGGCACACCAGTTAGGGCTAAACGATCCTCTTGGCGTAGCTAATGACGATCTCACCCACGCTAGTCTAAACAATACAGACCAAAGGCAATGCAAATGATACATCTCTTGGGCTGAGCATCATGAGCGTGAGATTAAAATTAGCTCAGCAATCTAGCCTCGAAATGGTATGGCTGGCGTACCATCACGGTAGCCATTGGGCTAGTAGACCAGTTGCATGACCGGTAATCCTCGGCCATGGCTCGATTGGGCTGCATGTAGGTCAAATGCGAATTGAAAGTATGGCATTACTGGATACCAGCCAGGATGAAAATTCTTTGCAGGCTTAGTGTCCATGTTCACTCGGAAAAACAAGGCTCTCCTACTATGACAGGTCCGGAAATGGCGATTGGTTTTGGTCCGGGGGGGGATTGAGTGGCAGTGTGGAATTGGCCGCTTAGGATGCCTGAGCTCAGCTTCACAGTTGATCTGTCGTCAGCATCGAGGGAGCCCTGACGTGGGTTGCCCAGAAGACCAATCAATCTATTTCCTGGCAAGCGAGGTTTGGAGAGACCGAAGCCGACAGGTGGATGAGACAGCGTGTCAGATTAAGGGCAAGTAACAGATCCCAGCTCCGAGTCAATGGAAAGGCAGACCAGGGTATTCGTATTCGGACTGGCGTGTTTTGGATGTGAATTGGCGAGAGGGTCACGGCCAAATGATCCAGCTTCTGTGTTACCTCGATGAATCTGGAGCAATTTTGAGCCGTCCTTGGAAGGGCGCCGTGATGATGTGGTAGTACCGATCTCGGGTAACTGGGAAGTGTTTGTTGACTGATGGATGGATGGATGGATGGATGGACGATTTGATTGAGTGATTGGATAGTGAAGGGAAGCAAGAGGGAAGAATGAAGGAGGGAGGAAGCTGAAGCTGAAGGTGGAATCCAGAATGGATGGATGGAGGATGGAATAAGGCAACGGCACTCGTCCCGTGACTGTCCCTTCCCTGTCTGAAACACACACTCTCTTATCCCAACACACCCTCTCGATCTCTCTTTCTCTTCTGCTTCACGGTTGCTGTCAATCTCTCGCTTGGTCAGTTTGGCCAACAGCCAATTCCAGTCGCATCAAATTCAAGACATGTATCGGATCAAAGATTGATAGCAGGCAGGCCTCCTCAAAAGCAAGTATGAAATGGTTAAAAACCCTCATTATTCCCTGCTGTGACACATTTCCATCGCAGTTGATCACCTCTCCCACTACGGCCTTGCTCCAATGAACACCTAGCTTCAGAATGTGGACCGAAAAACCGGTTACTTTTACCTTACCGCTGTCGGCTTCAGCCGATCATGAATCTGGGCATGGTCCGAGAGCTGCACGCTGGCTCTAAACCTCCTCCTTGTCATTGCTTGAGCGAGTCTAGACGTCAGTTGCATCCTTGACCAGGTACCCCCGTTACTCTGCTTCCATCTGCTTCTTTCCCAACTCCCTCATGTTCAGCGCGAGCTTTGGGCATGAGCTCCTCAATGCCCGTTGCTATGGCTAACGGGACCGCAAAGATGCTGAGGAGTCGCTCAAAGAAGACACCATTGATACCCTCTCTCAGTACGATATCATGCTAATCTCAAAATCTCAAGAAGCCTTCATGCATCGGAGCAAACCGACCAAGTCAAGAACGAAGTTCACACTCACGCTAACCCCCACATCACAGTCAAGAAATCAGATCATGTAATTCGGACATCCAGCCCCACATCACGGCAACGGCGCTTGCGAAAGGTGTTGCAATCAGGGCCGGGGCGAGCTAGCCTACAAGAACAGACGTCGACGCATTGCATTTGATCACATGTCATGGAGAAGGAGGGGTGGGGGGGGGCGTGCTTTTGCCCATCGAAGTTCGCCTGTTGGACAAGGGTACCCGAGCGAGTTGACTGGATCCCCAGTTGTATGACCCCAGAGATGGCACAGAGAGGCGAATCGGATTCTCATTCAGACGGTCTGTTCGACCACCGTGGGAGGATGGCTGTCTGCAATGATCGGTTGCACTGCGAAATGGCTTGAACTCTGCTGATCGTCGTTTAGGCTATAACTGTCTCGGTATGAGAAGGTCGCGTGCGGTAGCATGGTACTATACCCATAAGCTTGGAATCTGGTCAGTTTCGCCCCTCGCCAGCTCTGGGGTGAGAATCGAAGATGACGCGCAAGGAATGAGGCTCAACTGGCTCTCTTCGGCAATTACTCCGCTTCCGTAGCTCTGAGTGTGTAGTCAATTATGGGAATCTTCATGCATTTTCTGGTGGACAAAAGGACATAGTTCAAGCATGACACGCAACTCATACAACCCTTGGGCGACTCTCGGGACGGCAACCTCTACCACAGCAGCTGCTATGGTCCACCACCGATAGGTTCCAGGCCCTCTAAGCTCTTACATGGGGACAGATGCTCACGGATCGTATACGTTGGTGGCGTTGGTGCCAGGCAAGCATTACTCAACTCTCTGAAGTCATCACGCTTCTGCCGCTTTCTCCAGAGGCATTACATGGAACTCTCAGCAAATCCCGCATAGAAGATGAGCTCACCAGGTCACTGTCGTAACATTGATCCACAGAGCTCAAGACCAGATTCTTTTACGACGCCATTTGTTGTGTAAATAGTTTTCCCCCTTCACTAGCTTATATATAGATACACCCTTTATCTTCAAACCCCCACCTTATCAGAATTCAGCAGGTTACTTCTTGTGGCGAAGTACGAGAAATGGTCAATTTGACAGACAGAATCTGTTACGTACTTTACTTCTGGTCAGAGTCGCTTGATTCATCGAAATATACCTCGTTGTTGAGTGCTCCACCAATCTTAGGTCAGCAGACGATGCCCTGCCTGGCACTCATCTGGTTTACTCCCACGGAGTTCAGCGAGACGGCCAGCGACGGCACTCAAAAATACATACAACCGGCGGATCTAGTATCCGGTAAGCAGGTTCCCCTTTAGAGTCAGAGTAGTCGACACTGTCTATACCTTGATACATGAAGTTGCCATCGTGCTAGTCTCCCCGCATCATGTAGTCATCGCCAACTTGCAAGTCTCGGCTACGTCCACGGGTATAATCCTGCCTACTAAAAGGCGGGCCGTACCGTCTATCCCATGGATCGATAGATCCCATCACGGGGTGAACGATCTAAGCCCCACAAGACTACCATGGCGGTCGCAAATCCAAGCTCAGTGATCACAGCTGAGAGCCTTGAAGGGGGTAAAAGATGTGAGATTGAACGTGAACCCGATACGTCTCTTATGTACATGCTCTCAGAGGCAGTCGTTTGGCTACTTTCTTACCTGGGTAAATCAAATGGAAACTACAAATCGAAGTTGAGGTAGGAAGGCCCTGGACAATACGAACACCTTGGACAGAAATCCAGATAATAGCATTAGATCATAGATGGGCCAAACGAAAGGTCGAATAACCCGGAGTAGTACCATATAACATGCACACGTGTAGCATACATCACAACCGCAATTTGGATATCATGAGGACAAGACATAGAATGGGAACTTTCGAAGGCCACCAGAGGTTTTAACCCGCTCGGGGTCGGGGCCCGGTGACAGCGAAAAGCCCCAGAGGCTTGACGGTAAACGCGCCATTGTAGTTTTCGGTCGTCGGGTCGGTCACATAGTTCTTATCGGCCAACTCGAACTCCACGTCCTTGAGGATGCTGACCAGCGTGAAGAACGACCATTCCCACGCATACTGCTGTCCGATACAGTGGCGCTTGCCGTTACCGAATCCCTTCTTGACACTCGCCGGCAAGCGGTCGTACTTCTCGCCAACCATACGCTCGGGCTTGAACGCATCGGGATCCTCGAAGATGGCCGGGTCGCGATTCACACCATACAGGATCGCGATGAGGGGTTGATCACGCGGGATTTCGTACTCTCCTCCAGCGAGGTAGACAGGGCCTTCCTCGGATGGAATGGCTTCGATGTTGAAGCCAGGGGCCGGAGGCGCGAGACGCATGGCTTCTCGGAGAATTGCAGTGCAGTATGGGAGGTTTGCAAGATGCTCATATTCGATCTGGGCACCGGGTCCTCCAACGACAGCATCTAGTTCTTCCCGGGCGCGCGCAATCTCCTTGGGGTTCTTCATAAGGTAGTAAAGGGCGAATGCAACAAGGTTTGGTGTCGTTGCGCTACCGATAAAGATGTTGATCACTTCGTCGATCTGTTGGACCTTGTCCAATCCTTGTCCAGTTTCTGGATCCTTGCCCTCGATGATCGCGTGAAGCATATCTTTCTTGGCGGACGGATTCGCGCGCCGATGGGCGATACAGTCGGCGGAGTAATCACGCAAAGCTTTGTTGTAACTATCGAACTTGCGCTGGTAGAAGAGCCAGTTGAGAAGCTTTGGACGACTAGGGCGCCGGACGGCTTCAGTGGTAGCGTTCTCCATCGCCTTGATGAGCGACGGCTCTGGGCCTTCTAGACAATGCAGACGCTGGTCAAAGAAGCACAGCATGTTCGCGGCATGGTTAAGACGATCTAGATCGTTGGTGACATTAACACGCTGGCGCGGTCCGGCCGTCCACTTCCGGATCAGATCGGTTGATACCTCGCGCATGTCGGTGAAGACTTGTGCGACGGCTTCCGGGGTGACAAGGGGAGCCATGATGCGATGGGCGACCCCCCAAATTGCCATTTCCTTTTCGTAGGCTGTGAACAGACTCGAGTGGACCGCCTGTCGAATCTCGACAATGGGCCCGTTGACACATTTTCGAAAGCGCTTCTCGTCGCAGATTTCTTCCAGGAGAGCGGCGCCGGTTACCAGAACAATGTCGTGGCCGAGGATAGTGACTTTACAAATGGGACCTGCAAAGCAAAACAAAGATTAGAACCAAGAGAATACATCAAGCATGGAGTAGGCGAAGGCTTACGATACTTGGTCGAGAGTTTGTTGAATGACATCCAGGGGTTGCCAGAATTCACGTCGAAGAGGTTTCCAAGAAGGAAGACCCCGGGGGGCTTGGGAATTGCTGACGGCATGATTTGATGTTCGAGGGACAAACAGAGCAGAAAGCAAGAAACCTAAGTCAATCAGAGGACGCAAGCCTATGTTATAAGCCAGTCAGCCAGCCTCCACACTTTCGGTGTGTAGGCGGCGTGTCGGCTCCCCCGTGCGACCTCCATAGAGACGGCACGGATTGTGAAAGGTTCTGAAAGAGTGCTGTGGCTGCAGATCTCAGCTGAGCTGAAATCTCGCCGATTCGCGCGACGATCCCTTCGATAGTCGGTTGTTCGCGCCCTTGACGAGGCCCCACTGGCGTCACCCCAGTGGTCGAGCGCAAGAGCCGATCTCCGCACAGATCATGGTTCATCTGGAGGGAGCTACCTTGCTCGACGCCACGGAAGGGTATGCCACTCAGAATCAAGCGGTTGTCAGCGAACAGGAGGAATGCTCGTAATGCGATCACAGGGCCTGTCAACAAGAGCAGGTTCAGTGCATAGTCTCTGTACAGTATACATACTGGTTGCATGGGTGATTGCAGTGTCAAGTCGATCATGGACAATCATGATGAAAGAAAGAATTTATTAAATGAAGGGTTCTTGTTGGTTTGTTTGGTTGAAGGAAGCGCACTCCGCAGCTGCAGTGCCAAGAAGGCCCATCGTATCTCCACTTTGGACGTGCCGTAGTGGATAAACAGACCCAATGGCATTTCCCACTGCAATCTCACCTCTGCACAAGCGAAAGAAAGGAGAGAGCTTCAGGTGAGACAAGTCATTAGACCAAGAAGAGGTTCGCAATCCTGCCCAAATCATGGTCGGTCCCTTCAGGTTGATACCAGATTCTGCAGACTAAAGTAAAGTCAGTCAGTGCTCAGTAGCTAGTAGCATAGACCCTGTCTGATTATAGCCGAGCTCCGAGTGGCCGACCGCTTCTTGGAGCTGAAGCCAAGCGTTGTAGTGAGTGGTCAAATTCGAGAGGTTGGAGTTGGAGCGAGTGAGTGAGTGGACTTAGTGGAGAGATGAAGATCGATCGGAATCCGCGCTTCCCCTCACATGACTAGGCCAATCCAAGAAGTTACTACCTACTACTCCTCCCCAATGGATTGGAACACTCATTGTACGGACTTCGCAAGTCACCACTAACTTAACATACACTCAGGGAACTTTCAACTCTGACGTATGTGATGCTACCATACCTCCTTCCTCTGTTTGCTCCAACTCCCAACAGACTAGCGCATCACTGATGCAATAACTACCCATTTATCATGCATGATGCCGAGAGCATAGTTTCTGATCTGTCACTAGATTAGCTGTTGCGTGACCACCAGCTTCCAAGTGCCCTCAGCTCAACGTGCTTGTTGCGCTCGTCGCGTCAAATTCAAACATCATGCGACTGTCCAGAAGATTAAACGACTCGTATCGGAAGCCTCGTTTCTTTTGTTGATGACTTAGATTATCCGGAACACTGCTATTCCAGACGCCACTGTACCCCTCGAAGAGCATACGCCAGTAGCACGCTTCCGCAGCCTTGGTGTAATATCGGTCGCGGAATGTTTGTATACTGTTGGTGGCAATTCGTTCTGCTCGTGATGGATCGTCCAACAACGGCTCCAAATTGGCTGCTAAGTCACTGAAACTCCTTTTGACTTCGACGTAATTCTGGCTCGGTCCTTCTGAAACAAGCAGGTAGTGGAGTTGCTGGATATACTGCAGCTTGTGAGCTACAACAACTGAGTTGCACGCCTGGCAATAATTTAGAGACGCAGAATAAGATCGTCCTAGGTTCCATCATCAGCACTCAGATACAACCAATCGGCGAGCGAACACAAAAGCTCACCTTCAACGTGGGCGATGAACATGTACTAGCAATGGTCCTCTAGGCTTATAACGTTCGTTTGTTGGTTCCAGTCCACGCCTTTGACATCACCCCACGGCTGGCCACGCGCAGCATCCATCAGTGCGCACCGCAGCTTAGGTGCGAAACTGGGCTTTCCTCGCCAGACGAGCTGTCTATTCTTTTGAGACCAGGAGATTTCTGTACACTTGATGTGGTCGACTACCTGGTCGTATGGTCCAATGGAGTTTGTACATTCTCCCATGCCCAGTAGCCGAAATCAGGCATGAGCCAAACCGCCTCTTCACCGGCAGACCTTGCAAATGCCCAGATAGGCTGGTCGCCAGTGGTCACATCCGTGACTTTATCCTCCACAGAGAAGACAAACTCCAGATCTTGTTTGGGGGCTCGTTCGGGGTTTGTGATCAAGGCACGGTGTATGGCACTCAGGACAGCTAAAATCTTTCGTCGATGATCTTCACCTCGTGACAGCGCGTTCACCACGTAAAGCTCCCCGCGTTGTATGAACGCCCGCGCCATGCCATGCTTTAACGGGATGTTATCCAAGTGCTTGACGTCAAGACCACCGTGCGCTCTCCAGAATGTCCCTGCACGCAAGATGTCTTCGAACAAACCTGGGAAAGAAGGCATGCACTGGGCTCGACTCAATGCTTGATTGTCACCATCTCGACCAGCCTCAAACTTCCAGGTCGAGGCAGCAGGAAGTCCAATCTGAGGGGGAGGCCCCTTGTAGGCGCAGTTCAAGCAGCTTGCACATTGAAAAGTGGTTGATGTTAGACACGCGCAGTGACCCGCAGGGATTACCTGAGTAAGTAAAAGGTAGATATATTCGCGATCTGAGTTGACGCCGTACCAAATAAGGACGATTCCAATCACAGAGAACAGTCCCATCAGGTAGACGGGTTGAAGAAGATGGTTTTGTCGTAAACGCCATCGATGGCTTCAAAAGAGTGCCATGATGGAGATGAGGGCGGAAGAGCTTTGCTTGTGTAGATGGTGGCTCCCATCCTGGTGATATGGCAATGTTATGGAGAGGAGCAGATAGAGAAGGCGGAAAGATGGTGGTGGAAGCCTAGAGAGGCCATTCACTGCAGCTTTGTGCATCTCTTAGAGCCATGAATCTTGCTTGTGAAAGGGACTGTGTGATAGAAGCTTTGAGATTTGAGGCATACGCAGCGCCTACTATGAGTTCGGGGGCGTCTCAGGTCATAAAGCTCTAAGTGAGTCGATCCTCCTCCAATCGGTGATGCCACTGCCATATTTTACTCACTGAGGACAGTCTGAAAATCTCAATACACGTCTCGACAGCATTCCCTACAATGATATCACGACGGTCTGATTATGTACGGTTGCTTGCAGCCGTTAGAGATTCTTTTTGCTCGAAGTACGTCTCTATGGCGCTCCGGTCTACTTTCTGTTCTACCCTACCCGGCGGAGCACTCCCAACGGTGATACACTTGGTGGTTCTCTCCAAGATCAAGCCCCAAGGAACCGAGCGTGGATTGTTCATCTCATCTATCCGACTTTCTGTATAGATACACGGGATCCACCACTGCCCCGCGCAGTGGACCTTTAAGGATGGCTGCAGTCTATAACACGGGCTATTCGTCGACCATAGACAATGAGCTGGATGATAGTTAACAGAATCTTTCCCATCTCTTTCTATAAGCATTTTGCATGTTCAGATTGAGGTGGTTATACAAACCATCTTTAACTACTGCTGGGCGGTGAACCAACCTCTCCAAACAGGCAGGCGCACAGACCACTTTCCACTTGGCAGGTTGACGCGCTTTCTGGCAGAGTCTCATAGTCCCAACCCGACTGTGTTGTCGGCTTCCATCTTCCACCTTTTCTACCTTTAACCTTCAACTTGGGGTTTATACTTAATATTGTCTTGTCTAACAAATACAACCCACTCCCACTTTCTTTTTCTCTACAATCTGTGCAGACTCCTCCTGCGCAGGACTACGCACATCAGCGACCGCTTTACCGCCACTCTTTCCCGCGGACTGTTTATCCTCTCGCCCAAACATTCAACATTCGTCGCCCCTCCAACCCGCCTCATGCCTCTCGGTCGATGGATGCCACCGTCGTGACCGTCCCGTCGTCCGTGAACCTCCCCTAAACAACTCCTGTCTCGCGTTCCACGTGCTCGTCTCGCTCATGGAAAAATTCTTGCGCTCCTGGCGCCAGGATGCGCTGAACCGAGGCCAGCATGACGCTGCCATCTACATCGGCGACAAAGTGCTGGCCCTGACCAGTGAGTCCCCCGACGGTATGCGGCCGTGAGCTCTTTGCTCGCATGTCTACACGGACTAATCTAGGGACCACCTTGTTCCAGACAGTGACTCAGATGCCTTCTGGCTAGCACAGGTTCACTTCTCAAACAACAACTATGCCCGCGCCCTGGCCCTCCTCTCCCGCAAAGACCTCATCTCCCGAAGCACGGCTTGTCGCTACCTTGCCGCACACTGCTACATCAAGCAGAACCAGTTTGAGCAGGCGCTCTCTGTCCTCGGGGACCATAATCCAACCCATCTGGTCCGCAGCAGCAACAGTCGTCGCAAGCTGCAACACGTCAACGGCCAAAGCCATGTTACTCTGCGGAACGGAAAGACAACAGCGTCGCGGATCGACCGTAGCGAGGAGCGGGAAAAAGAAGACGCAAATAATGTTCGATTCGAGGCAGCGATGTGTTACCTGCGGGGGCTCTGTTTTGCGAAGCAGAATGCCTTTGACCGCGCGCGGGATTGTTACAAGGATGCGGTCCGGATCGATGTTCAGTGTTTCGAGGCGTTCGACCAGCTCATGAAGAACTCGCTCATGTCGCCTGCGGAGGAATTGGAGTTCCTCGAGTCGCTCGACTTTGATTCTGTCTCCAGCCCCGATCCGTCAGTCGCGCAAGAGGCGGCCCATTTCACTAAGATGCTATACACCACCCGACTGTCCAAATACTCCTCCCCTACGATCCTTTCGGATGCGACCGAAACTCTTTCGACCCATTATAACCTATCGGAAAATCCGGATATTTTGCTATCGCGGGCAGAAGCCCTATATACACAGTGTCGGTTCGCACAAGCTCTCGAACTCACCTCGTCTATCCTCTCCACGTCACAAACGAGCGCATCTTCGACGCAGACAGCAGCTGCAATGCATGTGTCCGCTCAAAGCCACCTTGGACATCCGCCTGCAGTCTACCCCTTACATCTGGCGTGTCTCTACGAGACCGGAGCCACGAACGCACTCTTTCTCTTGTCGCATACGCTCGCCGATCACGCTCCGGAGGAATCGTACACATACCTCGCTATCGGTGTATACTATCTGTCAGTTTCCAAGATCGCTGAGGCGCGACGGTTCTTCTCCAAGGCCTCCTTGTTGGATCCTCATTCCGCCCCAGCATGGATTGGCTTTGCCCACACCTTTGCCGCCGAAGGAGAGCACGATCAGGCGATTGCCGCGTATAGCACGGCGGCGCGGCTCTTCCAAGGCAGCCACCTACCTCAGCTATTCCTAGGCATGCAGCATCTTGCATTGAACAATATGTCCCTTGCTCAAGAGTATCTTTCGGCAGCGTACTCCATGTCCACCGGGGATGCGTCGGGGTCTGCTCCCGCCATCCGTGCCAACCCATCGTCCGAGCTAACGTCTCTTGGTGGCGATCCTCTGGTCCTAAACGAACTTGGGGTGGTGTTCTATCACCAAAATCACCTTGAGGCGGCCGTAGAGCTCTTCCGCCGGGCTCTTGCACTGGCTACGTCACTGGAATGTGAGCCTGGGGCGTGGGTAGCGACGCGAGCGAACTTGGGACATGCTCTGCGTCGCATTGGGCGATTTTCGGAATCGCTGACGGAGTTCGATGAGTGCCTGCGCATTGGAGCCGCCGGCGCAAGTTTCGGGTACAGCCCATTCTTAGGAGGCAGCGGCGGGAGCGCATCTGGCGTCGCCACTTCGGGTGTTGGAGGCTACGAAGACCGCGGGCTGGTCGGCTCCTTGCACACTGCCCGCGGGCTGGTATTACTGGAGTTGAGCCGCACCATGGAAGCCGTGACAGCGCTGCACGAAGCGGTGCGAGTGCTTGGGGCCAGCGGGGGCGGCGATGCGGCAGGTGGCGCTGGCATCGCCGGCACACTGCTCTCTCGTGCGCTGGAGATCTGGGCACTGGAAGGCCAAGAGACCGAGCAGCTGGTGTTTGAAGAAACGAGAACCACAGCCAGTCGGAGCTCGACGCGATCATCCAAAGGCAAGGGAAAGAGCGTTTCCCGGCGGCGCGGGGTTCGTGAGGAATCATACACCGAAGAGTGGACCGATGAGGTGGCCCATGTCGACGCCCCCAGCGCAGCCGCGCACGCGGAAACGCTCGAAGAGAAAGTGGAGATGGAGCTGGACGACGAAGCGGACGGCATGTTGCGGCAGGCGATGAGCCGCGTGCGAGGCGGACGCAGCAGGCGACGGGTTGTTGAGGTGGAAAGCGACGAGACGCCCGGGCCTGCGAGCGGACGGAGTCGAGGAACGAGGCTGGTGCGAAGCAACACGAGGCAGCAGTGAGATGACATTGGAGCATAGACTCCTGGGCGTTCGTTTGGATGAATTATACCCGGGTATTGTTGTATTCCTTGCCGATGGATCCATAGCAGACATTATCTATCTGATAGAGGGGTGAATGCTATTGAATGTATAAGATGATTCCTTGCAGCTCTACTTAGAGGATTGAATTGCGCAGACATGTAGTGAGGCCGAGCATAGCTGGGCAAGCACAGCTACTGCGTAGCATGCCAAATAAGTTATTCAGGAGGCGTATCGATAAGCGCACGTGACTCTCACATGATCCTATCGCTCGATAGCGGCCGGGCGCAAATCGCCTTCGCCTTCGCCATCGCCATCTTCACCGCAATCAACCACCTTCAACACCAACCCTCTCACTCACCACCTTTTCTCCAACACCATCCTCAAACCGCCACCATGTCTGAGCGAAAGGTACGTCACTACAGAATCATTCCCCACAAAATCCAAATTCAGGCAAGCAAAACCTAACCAACCCAACAGGTCCTCACAAAGTACTACCCCCCGGACTTCGATCCGAGCGCGATCACCCGGGTCCCGAAACACCTGCGCAAGACAGGGCCGAAGGTGATCACCGTGCGCCTGATGGCTCCCTTTTCGATGAAATGCGAGAAGTGCGGTGCGTAGCAAGCCCCTACCTCAGCCCCTACCCCAGTCCCCAGTCCACAGTCCTCGTCCCCAATCCGCACCCCCAGACCCCCCACCCCCCACCTCATTCCTACTAACAAGTATAACCCGGCAGGCGAGTTCATCTACAAAGGCCGCAAATTCAACGCGCGGAAGGAAACCACCTCCGAGAAATACTTCTCGATCCCGATCTACCGGTTCTACATCCGGTGCACGCGGTGCAGCGGGGAGATCACGTTCGTGACGGACCCGAAGAACATGGACTACCGGGCGGAGCGCGGTGCGAAGCGGAACTTCGAGCCGTGGCGGGACGCGTCGCAGCTGCCGAACCACGACGAGACGGAGCAGGAGACGCTGGACCGGCTGGAGCGCGAGGAGGGCGAGGAGGCTGAGCAGGAG
This sequence comes from Aspergillus japonicus CBS 114.51, assembly GCF_003184785.1. NCBI lineage: Eukaryota > Fungi > Ascomycota > Eurotiomycetes > Eurotiales > Aspergillaceae > Aspergillus > Aspergillus japonicus. The sequence continues at coordinate 151,916 of NW_020291699.1, forward strand.
GAGCGCGACAAGATGGCCGAGCTGGAGGAGAAGATGCTGGACTCGAAGCGCGAGATGGCCATCGCCGACGCGCTGGATGAGATCCGGACCCGGAATGCGCGGATGGAGCGCACGGAGGCGCTGGGCGAGGAGGGCACCGTCTCGGCGTTGGAGCGCGTGCGCGAGGAGAAGGATGAGGAGGCGGTGCGCGCGGAGCGCGAGATTGAGGAGGCTGCCCGCCGCGCGTTTATGACGGAGTCTGGGGAGAGGGTCAAGCGGCTGGTGGAGGTGGAGGAGCCTGCGGCGAGCGGGAGCGGCAACGGCAACGGCAACGGCGGCGGCGGCAGCAGTAGCGAGCAGTCTGGCGGGCCTGCGCCGCCGCCTTCCTTTGCGCGCGTCAAGAAGGCCAAGAAGCCCCTGGCCAATAGCTTGGGAATCAAGAAGAAGGCCAAGCCGTCGTTGGTCTAGTTCCTTTCCATCTTGTTCATCTTTGTTCTCATTCACAAGGCGTTCGGTTGCATGGCTAAGCATGGGAGGTTTTTACTACTACGAACTCACGATTACTTGCACATAGGCTTTTTCAAAACTCTTAATCCTGCTATTCCACCTTACTCCTTTTTCGTGCACGCACCTCTTGCTCTACTCAAACAGTCAATAGAAAGCACTATCTCAATGGTCTTGGATATAGATGTCCGCGTTGATTAAATTATGATACAACAAACAGCGCAAACGATGACAACAAAAGCTATCAGATATCGTAACCATGTCACATAGACTGCGCCCCGAAGCGCCACGCTAGAATGGAAACTCCCATTTGACTTAGCAGACCCGTAAGCCTCTTCCGCAAACCATGAATGAAAACTAAACAGAACGCCGCAAGAGAAAAACAAATCAGAGGTATGCCATCCACAAAGCATCACACGAGGCAAGGTGTTGGGGGTTGACGGCCTTGGAGATGAGGTCGATGGTGGTTTGGTTGGCAGGCAGATTGCCCTCCGGAGGACTAGCCAGACTGACTGCCCGGTTGACAATGATGTCGCTGTTGTTATAGACCAGATCGCGAAGCTGAGGCGGTGGCAAAGCTCCACGGTGCTGCGCGGTAGCCCAGAACATCATCTCATCACGGACGAAAACACTCAGCTGCTGTTCCAGTTCGTGTCGTGGCTCTGTGAGGCACCGTGCAATCGCCATCAGTGCACAGGCAAAGAGACCCTCGGTTGCGATTGGTCCCAGCAAGGTCTGGATGTTGGGCGTGAACCGGAACGGTACCTGCTCCGGGTTGTAGAAGAACGCCTTGGCCGGGTTGATGGTGGGAATGAGCTCCGAGCCCCAGATGTCGCCTGTCTGTCTCGAAATCATGATCTTGTTGGGGTAACGGTTGCCCATGTGCATGACATATGTCATGAAAGCGATCGCCGCGTACTGATAGGCGAATTGCCGGCGGAAGAGCCAGAAGTCCGAGAAGTTCGGATAAATCCTCTGGAAATAGTCGAGCACAACGTTGCTAGGAACCCACTTCTCCTGAATAGCCGTGAGCATCTCAGTTCGGAGCACCTGCTGCTGGTCGGGTGTACGCTGGGATATGTCAGTCACGTTCCAAACTCTGAATTGAGGGGGTCCGCTCACATTCTGTTTCGTTTCCGCCAATGATCTCATCTTCTCCATTGTGAAGAGAACAGGCTCGTCCTTATTTATGCCAACCCGTCGGCAGTAGTCCTCATAGATGCCTTGCATAGAGATGTAGGAAGGATCATCGCGAACCAAGCGGATGTGGGGGGCCAATGGAACCATGAGTGGCAGATGGAAGTACAAGTTCCGCCGGCGGCTCTCCTTGCGCTTGCCCAGGATCCCGTTGAAGATGCGGAACAATTGCAGAATACGCTCCTCTCGCCTACAGTGTCGCGCAGCTGGGTGCTGCACGGCGAAGGCGTGTACGCTTCCATCATGGCCCCTAATCTTCAGCCGGCGGTGGCAGACACCGATGCCGCGTACAAGGTCAATGTCTGGCAAGAACCGATCGATGCGAACAAAGTCCTGATTCTTATCCTTGTGGAGCAGATACTGGCCTGGGACCTCAACCTCGTCGAATTTGAGGAACCGGAACTCGCTGAGGTGTGGAGAATAAGTCTCCAGGAACTGATTCTGGGGTCGACGGTCCAGCTTCTCTTCGAACTTATCACGCCAACGGCGAAGCTTGTGGATGTACTCGTACATCGTTGGTTTCTTGACAACAAAGTCGGCTTCGAAGGACTTGCGGATATGTGCTGGGAGGATAGTCTCTGCGAACCGAGTAATATTCGCCTCGGTGGCAGACGGTAACTTGAAGTCTTGCGCATATGAGCCAGGCATCCGACCAACGTACGCCAGACCGTCGTTCAACAAGGCAACAATGAGACGGTACGCATCCTCATCAGGAGGGCATTTGAAGTTCTTGTGAATCTGATCGACCATAGTTTCCATGGACAGAGCAAGCAGAGGGAATGCTGTCTTGAGGCCGGACATGATCTCATCGGAATACTCCCACGGCTTCTTGAGAGGTTCCTTCTCGATCTCTGTGCCAGGGGGCTTAGCGTTCGGCTGAGGAACACCGTTCTGACCGGGAACTTGGAGGTGCCCCTGTTGCTGCTGCACCTGAGGCTGCTGCTGCGGCTGCATTGGAGGTTGTCCTGGATTTGGTGCCTGGTTCTGCATCGGTGCGGGAGCCTGGGTCTGACCCTGAGGTTGCTGCATCTGGCCTTGGCCGGGCACCTGCTGTGGCATGTTCGGATTCTTAATCTGTGCTGGGTTCGCAGGCTGGCCCTGGTTGACCCCTGCGGGATGGGGCTGAGCTTGATTGTTTACCTGCTGAGGGGTGCCTTGCTGACCATTTGGTTGTGCTGGACTGGGACCAGTGTTGCTCGGCTGAACGTTTTGAGCAGGCGAGGCGTCGGTGCTTGTCGGTGCGGTCTTGGCCAGAGGTGACGATTGTTGCTGTTGTTGGCCGTGGGCCCGAGTGCGGATGATCTTCTCCTGCTTCGAGTCATGCTGTTTCTTGATGTTGAGCATATCTTCCCTGTTCGTACGAAGCAAGAAGAAGAGAGCCTGTGGGAACAGTTTCGCGATCTTGACCAGAACAGCCTTGCACAGCCGCGCTTCACGGTGCGAAAGACTGGTGAGAAGCTGCGGAATAAAGGTAATCCAGTACCAGACCGGCGTATCACCCTTGAAGTTCTCAAAAGCTCGAGCAATCTGACCTTCTTCATTGTCCAGGCTCAGAAGCCAAAGAATGCGACTCAGCAGCTTCCGAGATTTAGCATTCTTGTAAAGGCCGGCAGCTTCTAGATAGCAGCTCACGGCGTTGCTTGCAAGCTCGTAGTCCGATGGGTCGGCCTTAAACCGCTGGTCACTATACTGACCCCACTCAGACCACGCTTTTGCGAGTCTCAATTCGTAGTACAACGCAACACCAAACGCCTCATTTGCCTCATTGACGTGGTTGAGCTTGGCAAGGAACATACCCTTGAGCGTGTAGAACTCTGCTTTTTGTTGCGCACCGAAGTAGTTGAGGTTGGTGTTGTTGATCACATCCAACCCACTGTTCAATTCCTTCGGATTCTGATAATGGCACTTGGCTTGCTCACGAAGCTTCAAGAATGCCTCCTGAATCTCGATGTTCGGAAGTGTGTAGATGCGGCTAAGCTGGTTGATGCACACCTCGGGCATCTGATGCTTACGAGCGACATGAGCAAAACGGTTGATGATCCATGCCGTCTCATGGTACCCGCGATAGGCGTATGAGTTACTAGCCACATTATTCGTCTGGGGTGGCAATAAACTCAGATAAGTCGCGTTGATAAGCTGGAAGATGTGCTGTCGCCAAGTAACGAGGTCTTGCCAAGCATTGATATCATCCCACAGATTGGGCAGACGATCTCTCCACGTTGCCAGCAGCAACTTAAGCTCGGCAGACTTCGTGTCCAGATTGCGTTCGTTTGTCTGAGACAGGCTAGCGCAGATATGGCTGGCATCGTGCAGTTCGACCAAAAGCTGGAAGTGCTGCAGAATCGGGATGTGAGCATTGGTGATTCTCTTGGGTAATTGGAGCCATTTCCGGATGGACAGCTGGATAGACTCATCACAAACGCCGTTAAAGTCCTGAATATTCTCCTTCTTGATATGGAACTGAAGCAACGCCATGAAGGACTGGAAGAATGTGCGTCTCGGAGTGGGTGCATCGGAGACAGACTTGATCAGCGATTCGAGCTGCTCCCTACTGCCCTCGCTCTGCCAATTCTCGATGTTTCTCCAAGCAGACTCCAGGAGAAGGTCGTTCAAGTTCTCATGCTTGGCGAAATCGCTCAGGACTTCCCATTGCTGCAACTTCTGTGCGCAGATCAACCAGTGGTCCTCCCACAAGTAGTACTCGCCTTGTGAGAAAGGCATGGCTCCAGAGCGAGCTTTGATCTGGGCATTTTCGTAGAGTTGCTGAGCCTTATCCCACATGCCTTGTTGCTCGTACGAAAGAGCAGCATTGGTTTCGACAAACTTGCAACGACGCCTCCATGTGCCGTAGAAGAAATCGTCTTCCTGCAGACCAGCGTATACTTCGACCAAAGCATCCAGATTACTTTCACGGACAGTAGGAGTGTCAATGATGGGGCTGATGGCTGACTCCTCCAGGTACGTAGCGGCAGTATACCAGGCATCGTAGGTTCGGCTCAGATACTTCATAACGTGAGGAGGAACCTTGAACCGCGGGCGTGCTCGGACAACGCCCTCAAGCAATGCTTGCACAACGTTCGGTCGCTTATCCAGCTGTCTTTGATGGTACTCCCGAGTAATGAGCGTCACCACTCCCTTCTCAAGATCGATGCGATCTTCCCTCGAAAGTGTAGACCAGAAAATGGGGAAGAGCGTGGTCCAGAGCTTGTAGGACACATTAGGATCAGTGTGCTGAAGCTGAACCAAAGGCTCCACCAGGTCGCGAGCCTTCACATCACCAATATCTGCAACGAATCGCTTGCGGTCGGTGACGAAGGCCTCTAATTGTGTGTCGATCATAATATCAGCTTTACGAGGATCCTTTTCAGCATTGCCAAAGAGAAAAGACACAGGATAGACAGTGAAATCATCGGGGTGCAACCTGGCCGAAGATGCCATATCCACGCAGCCTAATACCAGATGTGAGGCTTGCGCCAACCAGAAAGAATCAGCAAGGGTATCCCAGTTCTGGCAAGTCAACACATAGCTGAGTCGAGAGCTGGCCAGGCGAGTTAAACTGCGGTCGAAGATCGTCATGAAGCGATTGCGCATTTCAACATCTTGAGCTCTGGTGCCAATCAAGAAAGCGTGCTCCAGTCTCACTGTCAATTCAGTGCGAGTGATCTTGGAGTCTTCGTAGATCCTGATGACAAGATCGAGGAACTTCTTCAGCATCGTCTGATCGGTACGAGATTCAAAGAGCAGCATCTTGTGCAAAACAGCCGTCTTTTCCTTCAGCGTGGGCCACGACTCAGTTGAATGGAAGATCCAAGTCTCCACCATACCAAGGACCTTGCTGCAAAGCTTAATGTTCTGCGATCGCTCAACTAATTGCGCCAGGACACTCAAGAAAGGTCGTCTCTGCTCTCCGAGGTGAGACATGCGCACAGAAACCAATTCGATTGTCTTGAAGATCAAGTCAACGCCAATCTCATACTCTTGCTGTTCTGGCACTCCTTCCGGTGGCTTTGATCCAGGCGGGTATTGACCTTGGTTCGCGGTCGAAGCTGCAACATGTTCCTTGGCTAATTTCTGGGAGAATGCCTTCATAACCTGAGGAATATGAGTATCCATCTCGGCCGGCTTGTTCTTTGAGAGGGTCCACAAGATATTGAGACTCGAAACATAGTTGTTCGCCGAGAGCGTTTCAGTCGCAATAGTTGACAGATAAGTGACAAACTCGGAAGGTGAATTTTCGACATCCATTGCATCCTCCTCCTCGGGCTGATCATCCGGTAAAGCATTGAGAACACGCCTGATTGGGGGCTCGAGTTTGGGAGAGATGTCCATGTCATCTTCAAGACCATGAAGGCAGTCCTGGATCTCCGGATTGTCTGACCGCAAAGGCTTCTCAAACAGCTTCTGGATACTCTGCACACGCGCAACAATCCAGTCATCGGGCTTGGATGCCAACAGAATCCGCACAACTTGTAGAGCATTTATCATACTCGTGATATGCTTCTCATCAGGCTTATCGGCCTTCTCGCCAGCGAGGATAGGCTCTGTCGCCTTCTGATACAGCTCAACATCCAAGTCACCCCAATACTCTGGAGAAAGGAGGTTCCTAAGCAGAAAAACGGCCTTCTTCACCATCTCGCCTGTTGGTACGGGTGGGGCCTTGGACGACGGCAGTTCCCGAATACGAGCAGCCGGGACAGGAAATCTCTCGGGGATAGTCGTGATGAAAGTGATAAGGTATTTGGTTAAGGAAGCTCTGAAATCAGCCGAGACTGCGTAATCTGAGCGATCACGAGAAGGCGGAGGTACAAGCGCAGGGGAAGGGGATGAAGTGCGCTGGCCCTCATCCAGCTTACGCTTCTTTGCGTTGGGTGACTCAAGGACGCCGTTCGACAAGGTAATCTGACTTGCCTTAGCACGCTTCTCCTCCCAGTGCCAGATAAGACTAATGAGATTCAAAGCAAGTTTTTTGCCCTCATTAGACGGACTGGCAGGGGCGGCTATCTTTGAGAGAGAAGGCACAATGAGTGGAACAAAGTGCTCTCTTGACTCATAGAAGAGATCCGGATGACGGACGAGGAACTGGAAAATGCTCATCACTTGCTGCAGGTTTGCGGTTTCTTCTGCTAGAATGCGCCGAGGCCATTTCGCCCACAGAGGATAGCGAAAGTCCGGGCCTTGGTTGCCGCTTGCCGACAGAATCCTAGTTGGCAAGACTGGAGCCAGAACATCCAAAGCCTGCGTAACAAGTGCCTTGCCCTCGTTCTGATGAGCTCGGAGCAAAGCCACATAAACTTGTACAACAATCTTGAAGGGAGTCTCGTAGTGAGCAATGAAGTAGCTGATGAGAACATATGCTCCGTACTTGTTGATGATATCTTCAAGACGGATATAGTTCCAGGCAAACTTGATGATATCCTTGCGCGAATCCTGCACGGTCTGATGATGGTATTTGATCAACAATGCTGACAGCTGAAGGAGCTCCATGCGAGAATGATCGACACCAGCCTGGTTGGATTCCTCACTTAAATCAGCTAGTTGAGGCTTCCACAACCGACTCTGAATGAACTCAGTCATACTTCTGTCCATGAGCTTGGGGCTGTTTGGAGGGCTGTTCCATGTCGTTTGAACATCCATGGCGAAGATGGGATTGACCAGATGACGGAAAGCATATGTTTTCATCTTCTGAGAGCATGAACGCTGGCTGTACAAGTCCAGGCACCGCATGATAACGGAGCGACGATAATCAATGGACTCATTCGTGATGATGTGCCGGTAGATGAACCTGGGAAGAGCCAGCGTCCGCTTGAGTTCCTCGGCTGAAAGGCCATCAATGATCTCAAACAGGAAGTCCAGATCTTGCACCGATTCAGAGAGGTAATTGGTGAAAATGTCCATCAGTTGGTCCTCAGCCTGCTCTACCCTCAGTCGCTCATTGATGGGAAGCTTGTCATTGCGCAGCTTCCGGGCAAGGTCGCGTCCCGTGCTCAAAAGCTTTGTCCTCAAGTCTGCTTGAGACACCAACCAGCGTTTGGTTGCTTCAAATGTGCAGATTGAGTGGGCGACGTAGATGCCGTTGATCCCAGCAGTGTTCCTGCCATCAGTTCCTTCCTGTGCAAAGGCTGCCGTTAGGAAGCCTTCGGTATCTGCGACAACCGCAGAGCGAAGTGGCTCGCTTTCAGGATCAGCCAAAACCTGACCGAAGAAACGGCCGAATCTCTCATCCTTGAACCGAGCCAGAAAGAATGTCAAACTCTCCTTGGGGTAGCGGTTTATATACTTCACCAGTGGTTTTCTGAAAGGACTGTTGGAAGTCCTGCGCAGTTTCTCCTCGAGGTCCAGGACTTTGTTCACAAGGTGATCCATGAAGGACGTAGCTGCCGGAGGAAGAAGGTGAAAGATATTGAATATGGCGGCGACAATCTTCATCGGTGGACTCTGTTCAACGAGGCTGAAGGATACCTTCTGCAGTGTCGCCTCATCCGCAATGACTTTCATATGGTCCAGAAGACGTGCGCCGATTTCAACCTTGAAGTAATTTGTCAACAGCGTAAGCAAGCGTGCAAGTCCATCAAGCCCAGCGACACTCAGGCGTTTCGGGTCCTGCAGGTTCATCAAGATGGGACGGAGACCATTCTGGAGAAGGTCTTTTGGCAATTTGTTGGTCTGCGTCAAAACGTCTCGAAGTCCTGCATTTGCGGCTTCAATGACCTCAGGCGACCTAGAATAGAGCGACTTGAAGAAGACCGAGATTATGCGAGCACGGCTAGAATTCTGCGGAGCGTTGCCAAATTCTTGGAAGCTCATTGCCATGGACAGAAGACGGAGACAGGCGACACGCAGATTGACGATCATCTCCGCGTTCTTGAACTCGTTGGGTTTGGAGGCCAGGGATTCGTCATCGGCGTCGGCCAGAGCAAGCGATTCCAACATAAGCCTGTTGAGAGGGTCATTGAACGTGACAATGTTGTTATGAAGGCTGAGACAGTAGGTGATAGCGTCGATGAAGCCGATCTGAATGGGAAATGGTAGCGCTCGCAGAGGCTTGTTGAAGATAGATTGCAAGAGACGCTCCTTGACCGGCAGGATAAGCTCGTGGATTTGGCACCCCAGGACTTCGGAAACGGTGGAGAAACTACGCCGCGAGGTCTCACGAACCTGCTTGTTCATGTGAGACAATTCGTAAACGAAGTGACCGCACAAAGAATACAAGCGGCTCTTCTCGGTTTTGAGGTCCTCGAGGGACAAGCTCTTGCAGCATCTGCGCAGAATCAAGTCCAGCGTTTCTTGGGCCCTGACTCGCGTACTGGCTGGCAAGTCAGCTGGAGTGTCCTTGATGACATACATGAGCGCCCTGACAAAGTCGACCTGTTTGTCAAGAAGCCATGCATCTCCCAGATCAAGCTTAGTCGCGAATAGATGGATACCGAAGCTTCCTCCGGCTTTAGTAAACCACTCCTCGCTATGACAGCTGTGACAGAACACGCGCCCGAGATGTTGAAAGAACGGCAGCTTGGCCACTCGCTCTGGGGCACCAAAGATGATGGCGGCAGCGTCTTTCATCACTTGCATGGCCGCCTCGGCTCCCTCGCGAACCTGCGCATTGTCGGACGAAAGCGACTCGACGACTGCTTCGGCCAGGACGCGTGAGTCGAGATACACGGGACCCTCGCCACTATTTACGTCGAATGGCTTGCGGGTATGCCGAGCTTGGGCAAGTGCGCGACCAACCTCCACGACGGCGAAGTGCTTGCAGACATCCGCGACAAAAGCCGTTGCGGACTGCTCTAACTCCGGGATGGTAGTGGCGTAGATACATGCCTTGAGAAGTTTCTTCAGGGAAGCTTCTTGGCCTAGTTTCTTGGGAATAGAGCTCGAGCGCTCTGACTTCTCTAATACATCAGCCATGGAAGTGGTCTTGCTGTCAAACAAATCATTTGCGTGCAGACGAATAAGTGAGGCCAGATCCTCGGGAAGATTCTCGTAACCAATGTAGAGCTTGAGCTGCGACGAGACCATGCGGAATGCCTGCTGCTTATAGTAGTTGTCAGAGGCCTGCCCTGATTCGTTCTTGGCAACTTCCATCAACTTGGCGATTGCCAGGTCCAGACCGATATCGATTGGGAACGGCCGCTTCTCGCTGGGCCCTATAAGTTTGATGTCAAAACTTGGTGCATCATCGGCGAATTGTTCGAAGGTGAGGTCCGGAGGGTGGTTGAGGAACTTGCGGTTGCGACCACCAAGCTTGCCTAGGATGCGCATGGTCGTGTGGGCATGGAAATGGTTGTAGGGATGCGGGCGCAAGTGGTCCCACAATGCTGTCATGAGATCATCCATTATAGGAGCCATGATAGGGTCCAGATAATCGGCAGTAAGGTTGTCCACGCATAATTCGAGGGTTCTGAGACCCTGACCGACGAGATCCGAGTCCGCACGCAGGGCCACCACAATAGGACGCATGAGATAGCTGAGATGTGGCAAAAGATGGCTCAAACGCGCTGGTACTGTGAGCGTAAGCTCCACGTATAGATCACGCTCTTGTGGCTTCCGAGCAGCCACCAAAAGGTTGTTGAATGTCTCAAGCAGCATTTCTAGCAAAGGCAGGATCTCCTTGTATAAGAGCTCGAAGCGACCACCTCCAATGCTACGGAAGAGCGACCGCAGCAGCAAGAAATAATTCATGGGTTCCTCGGCAGTGACCGAGAGCTCTATGCACTTGGTGACAATCTTGGTCACATGTGGGTGCAAGACCTGCTCGTTCTGGACGGAAAACAGAGTGACTGCCATGAAGGAAAGCTTGAACATCCTAAGCAGAATCTTTGCTTTAGTCATGTCAGAAGTGCCCACTTCGTGTATGCGGTCCATGAGGTACTGTAATACCATCCCCGAGAAAGCAGGGGAGGTAGCTTCACTAGCCAAGAAGAACTGAGGCAGGTGAAGCAAAGCGCCATGTTCAAACATAAGCTCATGAAGGTATGGTATTTCGGAATGGAAGACTTCGTGAAATGTAGCGGTATCAATGCAGTGGAAGACAGTGCCGAAGCTCTCCAGGAGCTCTTTCTCCTCCCGTGACATTGGAGCCGTGTATTGACTGGCAAGGAAGTCGAAGGGAGACGAGTAGTTGACCTCCGGTGGTGACTGGTCGACCCCGTAATATCTGAATACTCGTGCTCCCTCATGGAACAGCTTCTTGATGACGCGCACTTCCTCAGCATTATATCCATAGGAGACTTCGGACCAGTTGATCGGCACGCTGTTTGGATCTATTTGAATATGCTCCGGATTGCAATTCTTGAGCTGATGAAATATGGTTTTCAAGCCATTTATAAGATTCTTGAAAAGGAAAATGTTGTCTGACACCGGATCGCCGCCGCGATCACGAGGGTTAGATGTCTTGATTGGCGAAGCCGAGAAGATATCAATCTCATCCCAGTCAGGAGGGAACTCTTTCTCCGCGAGATACTTCTCTGCGGAAGGCTCCAGATCCTTCTTGGTTTCTTTGTACATCTTTGAGACTTTAACAGCATTGTTAAATTGATAGTTCATTGAGGCGAATTTGTCACCAATGGCATCCAGAATCATGATCAAGAAGTACCGGGCTTCTCGCTTGTCTTCAAGCTTGGCGATGCGCTCAGCCATGTTCAGCAACAGCTTAGCGCTCATAGTCTGGAAGCTCGTTCCCGGGAAATCGTCATGCATGTTCTTGGTGTAAACCTCGACAGTCCGTCGAATTTGGTCCCGAGTCAGATGGTCTCGCACATGGTGAATCAAGTCAGCGAGCATGCTGTAGGCAAGAGGCCTCATTGTCTCATAGACAGTAAGTCCGTCGCCAATGAGAGTCCGTTCGTCAAGAAGCTCGTCAATCTTCTCCAGAAAGATCTTGCGGTAGTTGAAGTTGATGATGTGACGAATGGCGACCAGTAGTTCTTTCCTAGCGCTTGACTTCTCCCGAGGGCAGTCCTGCAGCAGTCGAACCACGACTGAAGGGAGAGTTGGGAGGAAGTCCTGGAGCTGTTGGGCATACATGCGGAGCAAGTACGCCAAAAAGCTCATCGTCTTAACCTGTGCCGTAATGAATTCACCAAACGCAGCCCGATTCTTGATCTCCTTGCAAACACCGGTGAATATCGTTCCTTGGGCTGCGGCCTCTGCGTGCGCCCGCTCCTGTGGCTTAGCTTGAAGGAGAAGAATGCTCTTGATCAATGGCACGAAGAGCTTGACATTCGCTGCGACCGAGTTCCGGTGGGTCTGAAAGATCGAGACGACAATGATTGGACATTCCGCAAGGACCTTGAACGACTGCATACCGCGCAGGAGAATATTGTTGGCCTGTTGGTCCGGTCCGAGATCTGAGACGGAAGTGGCTGGCGAGCTTGGTCGGGGCGATTGGAAGTTCTGGGCCGTGGCACTCGGCGTTGAAGGCATTCCGGAGGGAGTAGCTTGATTCGGCGTGTCAAACGTGTCGCGTACCACCTGCTCCATCATCTGGAACATCTCTTGGATTAGGGCCAGGAAGGGCTGGACTCGTGCTGCTGTTGCCTTGGCTTGATTCCTCTCCAGGTCCATAATCGTCTTCATGCAGAGCACCGCGTTTTCTTCATTTTCAATTCGGACGAGATCCATCAACAAGTCGACCATATCAGCGGCGTACGGTTCAACATCGGGAGATGCCATTGGCAGTCTGTGTAGCGTCTCGAGGATATAGTTCCGTAATTTCTGTTTCCAGGCGAGTTGCGTAAGCTCCGGGGTCATGGGTAACTGCGGACTGTCCATGATCCCTAACTCACCTGCTCGAAGGACAAGTTTGTGAAGACCGGTTCGCCCTTCAAGATGTTCTTGAACACGGGCCATAACTTGGAAAGGAAGATGGGATAGCTTGCGCCGGAGCATAGCGGTTCTATGCTGTCTCGTAGTTCGACGGCGACGTTGGCTCGTAACTTGATATCTATAGGCCAGACAAGTCAGCACTTAGCCGCTATAGCTAGGCTAAGCTCGAGTCAATGCAGACTCGAGAGTTGCCCGTGGGAGAGCTAGAAAATCAAGCGTACCGAGCTTCTCATCGCCGAGTTTGGCGGCGTAGATGTCGATGTTTCGCTCCATGGTTGTATAGTGCCCCTCACAGGGAGTCAAGGGAGTGATGCGAGATTATAGGTACTGCCAGGCCACAAGGCCGGCCTTGGGGTGAGAGCCAGCACGATCCGCGTGGTGTATTGTATTCATGTGCAAATCCGTGAGAGTGGAACTATCTCGACACGCCCAGCGACGGAAAGCGCCTTGTGAGATAGAGGGATACAATCGTTAAGTCATTAATTGCGCTCGCTCTTTATAGGACGAGAGACGAGTGTGAGAAGTGAGCGAGGCGGAGACACGAATTATCGGCGCGGGCGAGGTAAGGAGAGGAAGGGAGGAGAGAGAGAATCAAGAGAATGATGATTGAGCGCAAATTGATGGCCTGCAAACCGACAGGAACAGAAAGCAGCAGAGCAGAACGCGGGTATCGCAGAGACCCCGAACAGAACACTAGGCCAAAATAGGCAACCCCGGATCTTCGTTCCTCCAGGCCGAACAAGCGCGCGTCTGTCCAGCTACCCCTCGATTGATGAGCAAATCGTACTCCAGCTCGAGTACTAGTGTCGCTACTCGCTAAACGAGGCACGGGCACGTGTTGCAGGCACCATACAGGTACTCCGTACTTACTGCCAGCCCAGTGTAAATATGGATCTACCGTACGGGGAGTCGCGCTTGTCCAAAGAACAGGAGTGGGACACGTTGGACTCTAGGAATTAAATGCATCTGGTTGAAGGCTATGCCATAAATACTTCATGTTTTAAGACTCAAAAGAGGTCGTCGACATCAACGTCGACCGAGGGGAAACGCCATTCACCCGTTTTCCAGACCCGAACACAGTTCTAGTAGTCCAACTGACAACAACGTCCGCTGAATTGCACCCGGGCGTGGCCACCCACGTGCACGCTGGGACACAAGGATATGGAAGGCCATGTACACAAAGATGAGAATTGAAAGGAATCGAGAAGGGGGAGAAGAACGAAGATAGAAAGGCATGAAGAAGAGCGCGAACAAAGGGGTGAACCGAACGTAAAACCAGAGAAGATCAAGTACACTTTGTCGCAGCTCATAGTCGCTATGCCATCATTGCAGGAAATCTAGCAGGGAAATACCATTAAATCGACTGTCACTTGACAGAATTGCTTCGTGACAAGATCGAGAAAGCAGCGCCAGAGCCAGCCGACCGTCGTCGATCTACACGAGGTCGAATCTCACTTGCGCTACCACTTCTTCGTCTCCGAGATTCATCAAGGCCGCCGCGGCGCCGTCTCTGAAGCAAACGGACGTTTCAGCATTAGAATCACGCTTGCTGTACAAGGAAACCGAGGAACTCTTAGCAAAGACAGCGACAAATCAGGGTGATGGAGGGCACCTAGCGTGATGCGATAACGTCACGGCTGAAGCATGACCACACAGGCAATCAGGGAAGTCCATCACTCACCGAGGTCGCCGTGTTCTCTCTAGAACTCCGCTCCGTCGATGCTCCTGAATCGTCCAATTTCAGGGCATGAAGGCGCTTTTGGCTATCGTGGGTGACCGAGTCAATATCATCCAGTTGAACGGGAATCTCCGCGATCTGGCACGGTGGAGGAGGCGCGACCCCATTCTTCCGTTCGTTGGCCTGTTCCAAAACCTTCTCCCATCTAGTCTGGCGGCTCTGCTCCCGCTGTTCGGCACTATTCTGCCGCTCGTTGTACTCATGGGAGCATTCATCGAACAGCTGGGGATTGATTTCCATGAACATTTTCATGGCGTTGTAAACCATGCTATGGATTGTTCTGTACCGACCGGAGATCAGTATAATGAGACTGGAAAGTTGCAAGGGCGAGAATACATACCGGTTCCAATGACCTTTAGAGTTTTCATACAAAGGTGGAAACATGATCGGCAGGATGATTTCCACATTGTCACTGACGAGGTTGCAGAAGTATTCGTTGTTCCAAAAGTACAGTGCGCGTTCCGCAACCTAAACTGCAGTTAGCTTTGCGACACATCACAATCTGAGACAGGTATCTCATACCTGGAAATGCGGACTGGCCACCGACTTGGCGAGTTGTTGGAACAAGGGCACCTGCACCTTGGCGAACTCGGCGGGGTCCATCACCTCAAAAATATCCTCAACTTCGTTGAGATACATGACTTCCTTAGTACTGTTAGTCTTAGGCCAGTAACGCAACAGTCCAAGAACGACCTATTTCCATGTTAGCATCTGCTCGAGGCTCATCTCCGACAAGCCAGGCGTAGTGGGGACACTCACATCTTCCGTCAAAGTCGAGTCCTTTTCGAGGAACTGAACAATGCAGTAGGCCAGCTGCGGGTGATACATGCTAAGACTCTTGACTTTGTGCAGCGGAAGCAAAACCCTGGTGAGGAACAGCTTGTGCTCCTCCTTCAGGGGTAAGGCAAATCCGTTGATAATCGAGCCAAGAATTTCCAACAGTTCGGCAATGCCGTTGAATCGCTCGGTCTCATATGTGAACTGGAAGAAAACATTGTTTATGGATCGACGGATGTATGAGCGCAGATTCAGGAACTTTCCGTAGATCCGATGCAGGGTAGTCTTGAGGAAATCGCGTTCGCGGGGATCTTCCGAGTCGAACAGCTCGAGCAACTGGAGGAGTGTTAGTGGCCCGTAATCTTCTTTTGACTATACCATGCGGTCGGGCGGCCTACCTGCAGAACGAAATGGTGATCGATGTATGCCTTGGCGATGTTGGTGTTGAAATCTTGGCTTTCGATGAATCGCAGGAAGAACTCATAGACCACCTGGATATGCGGCCACGCAACTTCCAGGACCGGCTCGTCCTCTTCCGGGTCGAAAGCCTCTCCTTGAGGAGTCACAGGAGGTGGGATGGGTCGGAAAAGGTTCTTGGCGAACATCTCGACGACTCGGGGGTACATCGGTTCTGTGATGACAGAGCGATTGTTGGCGATATAATCTAAGAGTTCGTGGAGCGCCAGTCTCTTGATTTCCTTAGACTTCATATCAGCTGTCGGGTCATTGAAGTCGAAAATGATGTTGCACTGGTCAATCTTCTGCATGAACAGGTCCTGACGTCTATTGGGTGGGACTTCGTGGAAGCCAGGGAGTTTCTCAAGCTCCCGCTGACGCTGGTCGGAGATATCGAATCGCGACGAATGCTGGCGCTTGGGGGTTCTGATGCCTTCGGACATGTCTTTAGGCGTCGTCTGAAGGCGATCAAAGACATGGGACTTCCTAGGAGGAGCAAGGTCGCCTGGCATTGTCTCAGCCGCACCGGGAGGAGGGACATGATGCTGCGCAAAACGCACGGTTAGATGGGCTCACGAGCGACAGGAACTGACGCGCACGCCATTCGGATCAGGAGTGAAATGACTTACTGGGCCACTTGGACTGATGACCACACTAGGAGCCATCGGCTGTCCCTGCTTGGTAGGAGTACCTGTACCACCGTTAACCACCGGTTGACCAGCGATGTTTCTTCGGCTGCGTGTTGGAATACTAACCAGGGGGATAGATTCCGGCCTGCGCAGAACTCTCCGGCGACTTTCCTCTGGTATCATTCACGGAAGTTGTGGACGAGGTCGGGGTGCCCTGGTTGGGGGAAGAAGATTGCTGGCCATGGTGAACCCCGAGGGCGGCGTTGTTCTGGGAGGAGGCGTGGGAGGAGTCTTTCTTCTTGGAGGATTTGTTCGCGTCTTTCGCCCTCGACAACTGCTCGTGCTATGAAGGTCAGCCCAATTCGGGTGGTCGGCCGGCGAAGCTGGAGGGAAATGGCGGAGGCGGGGAACAGCTAAGGGGCGGAAGGCGACGAGGGCGAACTCACCACTCTCTGTCTGAAACCCTTCATCTTGACGACTAAACGAACAGCCACATGTACTCGGTTTGGGGACTCGGTGCCAGTGCAGCAAGAAGCCGCACCCTAGCAGGAGGGATTGGAGTCGGGCAGGGCGGAGGCGATTCAGGAGAGCCACGTCGGGATTTGTTTATGTCGGCCTAGGAATGACCACATGAGCATTTGCAGCCACAACAAAACGCAGCATAGCGCTTGTTTCGAAATTCAGAGAGACGGTAATTTCCAGGGTGTGTTTGTAACAATTTCTTGGCAAGGCAGGCGATGGAAGGTAATGCGTAGTCGGATGGGGAAGGGTGGTGAGGGGAATTATCGAAGGCTTGGGACGCAAACGCAGCAGCGGGCAGAATAGCGGGCAATTCGCAGAACAGGCGGTTGAGATGGTAGAGGGACCGCGGTGAGAGGATTGAAAACAAACAAGGGGCGGAGCGGGAAGCAGAAATGGAACATGAAACTATAAGCTGCAGCAGGACTTACCTTAGGAAATTCGAGCTGGGACGATTGAGAGGGAGTGAGGCGGGGGGGGGGGGGTTCAGGTTGTTGGGTGGGAAAGTGGAAAGAGGAGGATGGATCTCTCACACTGCTGTGTCCGTCTCTCTTTGGCGCGAATGGGAGCGGTATAGGGAGCAGCAGTGCAGTAGCCAGTCAGTCAGTTGGCAGTCGGTCGATCGCCTTTGCCGTGGTCGCTTAGCGGGTTTGGCTTAGAGAGCGGGGGTGCAACAACAAGAGCCCCGGGGGGGGGGGGGAGAAGAGAAAAGTAAATTAGACTGGCACGGTCAGCAATCCACGAGGGGCAAGGAAAATGAAAGTAGATAGATATGACGAGATGAGATTGTTTCCAACGGATCGGTCTGACAGACCAGATGAGACACGAGGCGGGGAAGCAAAAAAAAGGTAGAGTAGCGTAGCTTAGCTGTCAACGGGATGGAAGAAGTAGTATGAAGGTTTGGGGGGGTCTCGGAAGGGAAGGGGGTGAGTGAGTGAGTGAGTGAGTGAGTGAGTGAGCGAGTAAGAGAGAGAGGTTCAGGTAAGGTCATCGATCAAATGCTGGGTTGTGGCTGAGGAGTTGAGAAGAAGCGCTCGGACTGACTGTTGCTGCTGCACCTGAACTGCAGTTGGTTCCAAAGGAACAGGCAAAGTGAATCACAGTGGTTCCGGTTGGTCTACAGAGACAATGCACTACTCCGTACAGTCGACATACATACAGTACTAGACATATCACTATGCAATATACCGTACTAGCACAATTTACTAGACATCTACTCCGTACCGTACCTATCTATCTCCCGAAATCATCTGATGGTCTACCACGGAAGCACTAATGTCCAGCTAGATTGGCGATGGTCTAGTCTGTTTCAGACCGTCAGTCTTCGAGACTGAGGCATTCCATTTTGGGATGAGTTTTTCTCCCCTGGATTGTGATGCCGATCACGTGAGGTGCGGATAGATCCCACCTCCTCCAATTTCACCTCGACAAGATGAGATTCTCCGGAATAGGTGGTGATAGTCCGATACGTTGGTCTCTTCTGTCGCTTCTGCAGATTTGGATCAGGGGTCGGCCAGAGATCCCCTCTGTGTGGAAGAAGATAAATCACAATTTTCATCAACTGACGTCACATGAGCGCGCATCTCTCCGTCGCATACTTTGGTTTACTCCACCGAAAATATATTGAGCACGCGGTCGACCATCGGATCTATAACCGCACCAGAAAACGTGATACCACACCCCAGAACACCAAAAAGAATAGCCATGACAGACTTCACGGAGTCCAGAACGGCTCCGTTCTATTCCATCCCCGCTCGCCGCATGGTCAGCGTGGAACATCCTGCTATCATCAAAAATGTCGACAAAGCCCTTGATACCCTCCGCGGCGATGCAGGTATCACGCGAGTAAGCAAAATAGCCCAACAGTACAAGACACCACTCTCTGACAATGCAGACTAGATCCTCAACCCTCCCAAGGCGGACAGCCCGGCCAGGCTCTTCCTCCGGTCGGAGGATGCCATGTCCAGACCGATGAAGTCGATCAGCTCGACGGCCAACAACATCCTGGTCAAGGTCACGGTGCCCAAGCGCACAGGTCGCAAACGCAAGAAGGGCTCCGATGAGCTGTTCACCGGGGTTCCCATCACCACGGGGCATGTGGAAGCTCCGCGACACAGCGCGCGGGAAGTGCTGCAGAGCCTTCGCGACAACGTCGGGAGGTATCAAGTTGAGCCGGTAGGGATGATCGAGCGGACGCATGTATTTCGAGGTGAGAACTTTTCTGCTCTATGGAATTTATCGACAGGCACTAAACGAAGTTAGGAATGCCGGATTTTGTCTACTCGACGGCATCGAGCGCATTTGCAAAGAAGTTCCGCGAGCATATCTTGCCGTTCGACTGTAAGCCGTTGCGCCCGCCTCCCAAGCACATGAAGATCCAACTGACCCTCCAAACAGACGAGAGGATGAAGCAATTTGACCTAGACATGACCAAAGGCATCACCTCGAACGTGGACATTATCCCTCCACCCTCGTTCAGCCACGGTGACCTGCCCTTCAACTACATGTAAGCTCTCCCCTCCCCCCCAATCCTCCCCCAAACCAAAACTAACACCCCTTCCCAAGCTACCGTCAAAACCCAACGATGCAAAAGTCCATCGACACCACCGGCAAAATCACAACCGTGAACACCCAACGCACGGTCAAAGTGCACACGCACCTAGTGCCCTACGACATCCCCGAAGTCCCCACCCAGCCACGGGACAACTGCCCCCCGATCTCGACTCTCGACCCAACGCTCCAAGAAACCATCACGATCCTCCAAGGCCTCTTCAGCGAGCGACCTGCCTGGACGCGACGGGGGCTACGCAACGCCCTGCCGACCGTCGAGAAGCGGTACGCCCTACGCCACGCGATCCCCTACGTAGGCTACGTCTTCCGGTCAGGGCCGTGGCGCGACGCGATCATCCGGTTCTCGCACGACCCGCGCAGCTCACCCGAGAACCACATCTACCAGACTCTGATGTTCCAGATCCAACCGCGGGACGCCGACGTCGCGCGCGACGGCTACTTCGGGGCCAGCAATCCCGTAACCAACAACAACAACAACAACAAGGACGGCGCCCGGCGGCACGCCTACTTCCGCCCCAACGAGGTGCCGCAGTTCGACCCGACCGCCTCCTTCCACAACCAGCTGCACCACCAACCGGGCCAGCTGCCCACGGACACCCACCTCTTCACGGGGCAACCGCCGCTGGCCCGCGACGGCCGCATGTGGATGTACTGCGACATCCAGGACCCGATCCTCCGCAACATCCTCTTCCCGGCGGGGGACGGAACCCCGCCGCCGCAGGGCTTCCTCCGCGACCAGTGCGACGTCCTCACGGACGGGTGGTACGGGAACGGCACCCTGGCCAAGTTCAAGACCATCATGCGCCACAAGGTTTTGGGGCTGCTCGACGACCGCGCCACCGACGACGCCGAGTTCGAGCAGATCCTCACCCTGCCGGACTACGCTACCCCGGAGTCCATCAATACCGACTTCTGGTTGGATCCCGCCACCGCTACCTCCAAGAGTACCATGATGGCCACGGAGATCCGCGCCATCATCAAAAGTGCGCCGGCGTTTCGGGAGCGGGCCGCCGCGGATAAGCGGGCGGGTAAGAGACGGAGGGGTCGGGGGATGGCGACGAGGAGGAGCGCGGCGGGGCGGCGGGTGCAGTTCCGGGAGGATGTGGTTGGTGGGGAGGAAGAAGAAGAGGTGGAGGAGGACGAGGAGGAGGAAGAGGAAGAGGAGCAAATAAATACACAGGGAATGGAGGTCGGGGAGGAGATGGGTGAAGGGGAGGAAGAGGCTTATGAGCAGGAGGAGTTGTTGGAAGCCCAGGCGGCGGAGGCGGCCGCTGCGGTGTCTGCTGCAGTTGAGGAAGATGAGGATGAGGCGGATGAGGATGACGACGAGGGCGAGAGTGAGCAAGATGAGGACATTGATACCTTCAGATGAGTACGACTTTCTGGGAGATGAAATACAAATGAAGTACACAGTTATATCACCTATTTTCAGTTTGTATCAAGTTTCATTTATTGGAGCTAGCTAAATTTATTCTAAGTTTAAGTAGATGGTAGAGGGTAGGGGGTTCGTATAAGACATTAGACGGCATGACGCATTCTCTAGCCATTAGCTGATACATGCAGACACAGGCGTTCATCGAGTTATGAGCGAGGGAAAGAGTTAGTAATAAGAGCTGTCCAGCCTCGGATAAATATAAGTCGCGCGGTGTAGGTAGTATGGTCAAGGTAGACGAGAGAAGGTGGGCCTGCGAACGCGAAGGAGCACAAGGGGAGGGTTGCTGAGTCGTGGTGATGTAGGTCGAATAGGAAGAGATCAACATAGAAAAAGAAATCAGAATGACAGTAGCCAGTAGGGTATCCGTATAATGCAGTGCACTCTCGAGCTTTCCAGACGCCAAAACAATAAACAACCAAATAACAACCAATGAAACACCCTTTTTGCGATGCAATGCGCGCATCAAGCGCTAACGAATGACTCAGCAGCTGCTTCGTCTGCCTCAGCTGCTTCTTCCGCAGCACTTGCGCTCTCCCAGATCTCAATTTCAGCCTCCGTTGGCTCCGGCTTGGCGTTGGTGATAGCCTCCGCTGGAAGGGAGGCCTCGAGAAGGGAGGAGATGGTAGAAACACTCGAAAGCTTGCTGGGGATGGAACGAGGGCTGGTGCGCGACAAAGGGTGGACTGGCGCCTTTTTCTCGGCGCCGTCTGTCTCCTCTTCATCATAAATGACGACATACGAGAAAGCATGGCAATCATCGCCGTAAAAGTCAGCGGCATTCAGGTCCCCAAGAGGCTCTCGGGACTCCTCCATCATGACCGATTTGCGTGCTGCGGCGGCAGGAGACTCCTGCTCGCGAGAGCGTGGCAGATCCAATCCCAGTTCCACCGGAGGGACATTCTCCTTGCCACGACCCGAGGTCTCTGCTTTGCCCTCCTGGTCATTGATGTCCAGGACGCAAGTAGAGTGTTGCATCAAGTTCGTCATTTCTTCTTGTTCGTTATCAACATAGATATCGAACGCCCAGGAAGCCGGTGCTTTGGGATTGGACTGGCGCTTGGGCTTTGGACCTGACAAGGCAGCCGCGAGGGAGAAGGGGCGGTGAACGGATTTCCGACCGGTCGAATCAAGTCGGCTCTTAGCGATGGTGGAACGTCGAGAGGAAGATTTGCATGACTTTGGTTGAGGCGAGCGTCCAGCAGGCTTGAGGATAGGAGCTGACTTGGGAGTAGACAGAATCGGCTTGGTCGGCGTTGCAGGCATACGAGGAGCACTGCTTGGTTCGAGGGTGGTCAGAACCACGCGAGAAGTCTTGGATGGCTTGGAAGAAATCTTGATCGCTGGTTCGGAGTCGTCGTCGTCCATAGTCCGCTTCCGCTTGGTCGAGAGCTTAAGAGTGACTGGGTCGATATTCTCCGATTCAACATCCACCGTTGGCTGGGTCTTCTTGGACAAGATGGCACCTGAACCACGGCAGTCAGTACCCCCAATCAGGAGACGGATGAAGCGAAGATGATGGGTCACAAAACATACCATCTTGCTTGTTTTTCAAATTCAGCTTGGCCCGGAGCAAGGAACGCATGCGAGGTGCATCAAGGCTGGCGAAAGGCTGGCGAACGGCGGTCGGGGTCATTGTAAGAGCGGCCATGGCGACGAGTGGTGGTGGTGGTGGTGGTGGTGGTGGTGGTGGTGGTGGTCGCAGCACCAATTGAGTAGAACTCGTTGAAGGTGGAAGAAGGGGAAAGGGTTGAAGATGTAAAAATAGGAGCGAGCAACCGACAGGGACCGGCCGGGGCAATGAATCGGGCGTTGCAGTGACTGACAGACGAGTCTGTTTTGGTCGACGCCGTGGAGTTACCGGGCAGGATGGAAGGTGATTGGCGGCGGAGGATGATCGACAGCAATTGATGTGTGTGTTTCAATAAAGTTAATACGAGCTGGACCACGATCTCGTTATCGGAGCCAGTCAAGTCACTCGAGCGGGGGGTGGAGGTGACAGAGAACGGAAAACGAGCGAGCCGGAGGAAGGAAGATATAAAGAGTTTCAACCAGGCAAGGGTTGCAGTGGGTGAAGTGGGTGAAGTGGTTGAAGTGGACGGTTGGGGGGGGGGGAGGGGAGGCAGGAGATCTGTAACGTAACGGGATAATCAAGTACGCCTCTCACGTACGCTGGAGGTATCTAGAAGGTCATTCCTGCCTGCACAGTGACTGGAACGAGGAAGATAGGGATGAGTGGGAGAGTGGGAGAGTGGTGATGAAAGTGGCAGCACAGTAGTGAGGGGGAGGGGGAGGGATCGAAAATGGGACCATGGGAGTCTGTAATGTATAAGTAGGCATGGAGAGTGTGGGAATTGGGGGAGGAAGTTGGACGGAAGTGAAGGAAGTCGCGTCAAGTTCGTGTTTATTCCTTGTCCCAAAAGGGTAATAGTGGTAACATTCAGTTTAGTTCAGTTCGGTTCAGTCAATTCCGGTTCCAAGTTTACCTTCAGCTTTGCCCAGTAACTATACTTCCAGGCTTTAATCACCACCAATGCAAGGCTGCACTCTCCATTATTGCCTGATAATTGGCTGATGCGACAATCGCATTCTCCTCTTTCCCCTCCATCGTCTTGTTCGACTCTTCTTCCTAGTCCCTACACGTCTTGCTCCCCCCCCCTCCACCTCGAGGCGCGTCGCGTTCAGCTTCAATTAAGTTGGCTATGGCCCCTCCAACCCCACGCTTATTATTGAGTTGAAGATCTAGCAGCTACTAACTCATCCATCGATCTAGTGGTTTTAAACATTATCCAGTACATCTACAGAAATCTTAAGCATGATGAAGTCAGTCCCTCACGATGGTTGCACAACCTGGAAACCACCGTAGCCCCCACTGATCTTCTGTTCTCTTCATCCCTTCAACGCGTTGCCCATCACGACCCCCTTCCTTTGTCGTCTCGTCGCGTCTGCACCACCATTTCTCCTCCTCCACTCCTTCGGCTGCTCCATAGCGCTCGCTGGCTTGGCAACTCTGTCGCGTGTCCGTCAATAGTGGACCACGTCGACATCGACTCCATCCCATTGGCTCACCAGCTGCATCCCTTGAATGCGGCGCTATTGCCGGCGGCTACCAGCCCATCATCCCATCCTCATCTTCCGCAGTATACTCATAGTTCCCACGGCCACAATACAGTCCCTCTCCTCGCCTAGCACCTAGCACCACCAGTTTCAACCTCTCCCAAACTCTCAATTGCATTACCGCTGAAACACGGACAGCCCCCAAATAAAGATCCTTACTCGCTGCTCCTCGAGCATCCCACCTAATGTTCTATAATTATCACCACTTGACATTTCATTTCATTTCACCCCCCCGGCCCCATATTCAAAGGGGAGCTATGCACGTTGCTACGCGCCGGAACAGGATTACCCCGTGAACCAGCCGGGCTCACCGAGGAAGACCGTGAAGCATTCCTCAGGGGGTATTCTTTTTATGGTTCCCGCCGGCTGTCGGGGGGCGACGCATGTGCTTTATACCCAGTATGAACTATCTGCCATGGCAGTGTGGTGGCGGCACTTCACATTCCATTCTTCGCGACAGCTAGTGACGAACCACCACCGCCCCTCTGCCCTCGAGGATTGGCTATGACATACAGACAGACTCATACACACATCCATGCAGGTCGCCCTGCTGATGGTGCAGTCTTTCGGGGTTGCCACGGCGCCACCGCATGGGAAACCCGGCTTCTCGACGAAGATACTGACCGTGAAAGGGTACTGTCACCACTTGCTGCGGGGAGGAACCTCTTCGTCTTTCTGCAGCAGGTTGGGTCAGCCCAGAAATATTGGAAGCTTAGCAGCACTAGTCTGATGATGTGCTGTCTTGTGTAGTCTAAACGCGCAGCGTGTGCCTAGTGTGGTATGGTCCCTAGTGATGAGTTGCCAAAGCCGCCTACACCCTCTCCTCTTCTCGAAGCCTTCGGCGATCCGGGAGTTAAATGAGTTATCCAAGCACATTCGACACACAGGACTATGCAAGCCGAACAATTCCCAATACGTGTTTGTCGTAGTCGGCCTAGGCAAAAGGAGACGTCCTTGGCCCGCGAGTCGGGCGAATTTGCAACCTTGCATTATAAAGTACGAGCTGCTGGACTATGATACAAACCCCGCCGGTTACTCCCCTTGAGATCCTTGCCCGGTTCGGTGTGCGCTCACTGCAGCTGTCATTGGGCTCGCCTGTGGGGTTGAGAAGAAGACTCCAGCCTTTCCAAGACAGCCAAGCTCCACCCTAGCATGTCGCGGAGCTCATTGACGAGTTAGAACTCGATGTTGCTTGGAAAGAAAATGGCATGGAATCATGATGTGGAGCGCTTGTCTTAGTTATTATGTGCGTTATATTGATGGTTCTAAATAGATAGGTTCTCGTAGACTGGGAGAAAACAACCTGCGCCGTACACCGTTCATCCTCGCTGTGCCCGAAACCCAATTTGGTATGTAAATGAAATTCCGCCAAAAAAAAAATCATGATCAGAGAAGCAGCAGTCGTGACCGTTCACTGAACGTCAAACCGAGAAGGCCCAGAGGCCAAGGAAAAGCAGAGAGACATTACACACCGTGGCGATACACCTGGGTTCCACCAGAGCGGATTTGAACGGTATCCCGGCGCTGCATGACCACCAAGGCCCGGTGGAGGGCTTGTTCGGTGTATCCTCTGCCTTCCACGAACTCGCGTTTTAAGGTCGCCAGGCTCGTGCTCCAGCCGATGGGGAGACGGCGCTTCAGTTCGTCTTCGATCTTGCTGGCTTCTTCCATCATCTCCTTGCTTCCCTGGCCCTCACCCTGGTTGACCGCGTCCATGGTCGAGGCCAAGAAGAGACGGATGGCTTCGTCGACGTGGGCCTCCGTTGCGATGGGCGACAGGCTCAACTTAGCCAGCGATTCAGTGATACGCACAATGGCCTCGAGTTGACGGACGGTGATAGGGATGGACGAGCGAGTGCCGGCGTCGACTTCGTGACGGTGGACCTGCTTCCGGATAGTGACAAAGTGTGACGACAGCTTTTCGGCTGCTTCATCGGACAGGCGAGGTGCGCAACGGCTGTTGTGTTGTTAGCATGTCTATTCATAGCATTCCAAAGGTTGGTGGTAACATACGTGCGGCAGTAGCTGATATACCGCTTCATCTTCTCCAAGGGGACCTCTGCTTCGATCTGCTCCTCAATGCCTCGTCCGCCCATGTGAACACCCATGACGTGTCGGGCAATGCTTTCGTCGCGGCTGCGCTCGTGGTCATCTCGTACAATGAAGATCATATCAAAACGCGACAGGATAGTAGTCTGGAAATCGATGTTCTCGCCCGGAGTCTTCAGATCATCATAACGACCGAAGATGGGGTTGGCTGCAGCCAAAACAGACGTCCGGGAGTTGAGGATCGTGGTGATACCGGCCTTGGCAATCGAGATGGTCTGCTGTTCCATGGCTTCGTGAATAGCAACACGATCTTCGTCTCTCATCTTATCGAATTCATCGATACAGACAACTCCGCCGTCAGCGAGCACCATGGCACCTCCTTCCAAGTAGAATTCGCGCGTAACGTGGTCACGTTGTACGGAAGCAGTCAAACCCGCCGCGGATGAACCTTTACCGGAGGTATAGATTGCGATTGGCGATACCTTCTCTGTGAACTTGAGTAGTTGCGACTTAGCTGTACCGGGATCACCAAGCATGAGGACGTTGATATCACCACGAAGTTTCATCCCATCGGGAAGAATCTTCTTGGAGCCACCCATCAGCAGACAGACAATAGCCTTTTTAATATCCAGGTTTCCGTAGATCGACGGGGCGATGCTTCGTGCCAAGGCATCGTACAAATCGGGACGACGACTGAGTTCCAAAAACTCTTGTTCTTCCTCCTCAGAGAAAATAGCATTGCCCTTGGCAGTGTGGTCGAGATCCGTGCTGATACCAACAGCCCGCAAATACGGGTTGCGGATGGCGACTGCTCCATCCTTCTTTCCGCCCTTCGATGATTGATAGATTGAGAAGATACCCATGACTGTGCAACGAGAACCAGGTACAACTCGGTTGGCGAGGTAGCGATCGGCAGAGATGAGGACGTGGCGAGGAAGTTCACCCACAGGAACCTGATCAGGCGCCTCCTGCAGCTTCAGGACTTGCTGATCAACGAAGTGGCACTTCTCGTGCGAAACAACGTATGGATCGAGCGGGCACGGCTCCGAGTTAGGATCGCCCGGCTGCTTTTCACGGCCACATTTTCTGGGGAGCTGCATCCCTGCGAATCCACCCTCAACCGTGAGATTTTCGGTATAACCACAGTTTTTGCATCGGAGATGCATCTGGGTAGCTTTGGACGATATCGTCGAGGCGCCAATAACGATACCCGGGATTCGCACGAGATGCGAGATATTAGTAGCGTTGAGGTCTCGGATCGAGATATGTGTTGCGGACGAGTGGAGCAAGAGCTGGTGAGGGGGGAGTTCGACGTCTCTTTGGGAGGGATATACAATGCGTCGAGTACATTCTTGAAGGGCTGCCTCGAACTGGAGTGGGTAGAAGTACTGATTAGAGCTGTCTCGACCGAAGAAGGAGTCGATGAGCTTACGAGGGGGATGATGTTTGCAGGCTCGGTGGTGAGCTTGTGGGCCAGCTCCTCGTTGTATGAGATCATGTGAGCGATATCGATGTCGCAATAGTATTGCTTGACCAAGACATTTTGTCTCAATTGGTCACTGCAATGGCAAGTCAATATCAGGATGTGGCATACAAGGCGGCGGCGTCAACATACCGATAGATAAATGCGTTATCCAACTGAAATTCCAATACAAACTCCCTCAATTTCGCTTGGATCTGGCTGCGAGAGTCATCAACACCATCGACGCTGGGAGCGAGGACGCTCAAAGTGTAGGGGGTGCGTCTATCCATGGTGGTGACGGCAGTGACAAGAGGTGGGGTGGCAGTTGTGGTGAGGTGTGTAGGTTTTCGGTGTATCCCGTTGCGAGGAGAAACTGCAAATATCTTTCCTGAGCAACGGCACACGAATGGAACGCGTCGCGTCGGGACCACGCGTTAAGTGGTTTGGCCTAAGGCAACAGCTAATCAAGCCACGGAACAACATAGCCCCGGGCTCCGACGCGGCTCGGATGGGTCTTTGTCATCCCTCGTCCCCGGGGCCTGGCGCCTTACCCGATCGGGTTCGAGCTATCATGAACCCCCCCCCGTATCAGATGGAGCTGGGTGACGTTGCAGCAAGAATCAATTGCTTCCAATTAATTCCAGGCTTGCCCTCTCTTGCCATTCAATCCTGGTTCCCAGTGGTAGACACTGCTTGTTAGTGTACTGCTGGCAGTCTCTTTCTTGCTAATCCACAACTGTCCACTTGTCATGTCCATATAGTGTTCCCCTCCAACAGCACGGTGACCGCGGGACTTGTCAGTCGCCAAATCGGCATCAATATGTCCTCTGCCAGTCCCCGGAAGTCGATTGACAGCTTGGCCTCAGGCGCCTCAACTCCTTCTCTATCTCAGTATTCATTCACACAGATCGAATCCCCTCGGATCTCATCGCAAAGATACCCCTTAAGGAGGGGATCAACCGCAAGCTCGATCGCAAGTATTGGCGGAATTCTGGATCCCTCCAGCCGCCATGGGTCCATCGCTGAATCTGGACAGAATGGTACGACCCAGCCCACTTCACTTCGAACATTAAAGGTTAACCTGATCCCTCAACGACAGCAATTTCTACTCTCCTGCAACCTCCGATTGTCCGCACGGGTCTTGTGCCTCATACCGCTGTTGGCACCGCCGGATACAAACCACCGACGACTCGTGACATTCCTCCGGTTACTCTGACCAACATCCCGCACGTTGACTCGAAAGCGTTCGAATCATATCTTTCTCAAGTTGGCTCTTTGTATGATGCCTTTCAGCAAGCCAAAGAGAGCAATACCGAGCAGGAATCGCAATTAGTGCGGGGAGGGGGCAAGGCCTCACCGAAGCCGGAAGACTCGGATTCTTTAACTCCTGGATCGCGGGAACGCCGACCGTCAACTCTGTCGAATCACTCTCGAGCGACCTCTCCATATGATACGCGAGGCAGGAGGCGGTCATACGCTGGGCGTGGCCGGGGTCAAGCCGTTACTCCCTTGTCCACGATTCCCACAGTATACTTCGAGGATGACTTCCGACTCGAGAATCCGCGAACGTTTGATGTGGTGTCGGAGAAGTCTGGAATCATAACTTCCAAAGATAAATCGGAGAATGGAGCCGCCGTGGAGTCCGCTGCCACGGGGAGGAAGGCTCTCGCTACGAATGCCATATTACAAGAAAAGCTTTCATGGTACATGGACACTGTGGAAATTCATCTGATTTCGTCCATCTCCACCGCTTCTAAATCCTTCTTTACCGCACTCGGGTCTTTGCGAGAGCTCCATGCAGAAGCCGCCGACTCGGTGAAACGTATCCAAGTTCTGCGGAAGGACCTACAGAAGATTGACCGTGAAATGGCTTTGGGAGGTCTGAAGATTGTGAATCTGCGGCGACGGAGGGAAAATGTACGGATGTTGGCAGATGCCGTGGCACAGCTCCGCGATGTGGTCGAGTCAGTTTCTCGATGTGAAGCACTCGTCGAGAATGGTGACATTGAGGAGGCTGCCGATGGCCTTGAGGAGGTGGAGAGATTAATGGCAGGGGAACAGGCTACAAGTCCATTGACTGCAAACAAAGAACAGCAACAGTCGAGAAGGACGGTCGACTTACGGCGACTGAAAGCGCTCGAAGGTGCGTCCGAGGACTTGGATCAGCTGAGATCTCGAATCGGTAGCGGCTACGAGAGCCGTTTTCTAAGCGACCTTCTCGGCGACCTGAGACAGCACGTTGAGAATGTACCGTTAGATACTACGCTACAGAGATGGGGATTTTCTTTCCAGCGACAGCGTGGCGCACGCTCCGGCGCTGCGCAATCTCCTGCCTATATGAACTTTGATGAGCAACTGCGGTCGAAACTGCGCATGCATCTCACTGGTCTGGCTCGTGTACGCCACACAACACCTGCGGCGACTTCCTTCAAGACAGCAGTACTGCGCGAGATGAAGAGTCTAATCCGCAAGCATATGCCCAGCTCCAGTGATGATGACAGTGAATCAGTGGTGTCTGTGTCCACGCACAAATCCCAACAACTCAGTCAACAAGAAAAGTCGTCGATTCTTGCGCGCAATCTCCGCGCCTTGGACGCTCAGGACTCGTATGAAATGCTAGCCAAGGTGTATACTGGGATTAGTGAGTCTTTGAGAAGACTCAGCGTTCAAGTCAAAGTTCTTCTGGATATCGCCAGTGGATTGGGAAATCCTGTCTCGTTGGGTCTGCGCTCCGGTCCCCCAAGCCCAAACCCTCAAGGCCCGACTACTCCGGCCTTGGAAGCAGAGAGAACGGCAGCCCTCATCGCGCAAGACGAGATTCTACAGGTTCTGGACATGTCCAGTCTTCTTGGCCAAGCGGTTGACATTGCTCAGTCTCAAGTGGTTAAGGTCCTGAAAGTTCGCTCGGAACAGACATCTCAATTGCCGATGGAAGACTTCCTCAAGTACTTTACATTGAACCGACTCTTTGCAGACGAATGTGAGGCTATCTCCGGCAGAGGCGGCGCCGCGTTGAAAACGGTTGTGGGAAATCAGATTCGGGATTACATCAACCGGTTTGGTGACAGCCAACGGCGCCGCATTGTCGAAGTTATGGATTCTGATAAATGGGACGCACGGGACTTCGGAGAGGACGAGAAAGCTATCTTGGACCGGATACTTAGCGCAAGTACGCGAGACATCGAGCTCTGGACCGATGCATCCAAGATCTGGCTGTCCTCGAACGGACGCCAGGAGCCGAAACCTACGGCTCCAGCCACAGCCAATGGTACGGGTAAGGAGAAGCTGCGGAGTGCGGTGATCGACGAGCAGAAGTACATCCTTACCGAATCCGGTGTCGCGATGATGAAGAGCATCGAAGAGTTCCAGTTCCTCATGGCGAATATCCCCAGTATGATGCCGGAC
Source organism: Aspergillus japonicus CBS 114.51 (assembly GCF_003184785.1). Taxonomy (NCBI): domain Eukaryota; kingdom Fungi; phylum Ascomycota; class Eurotiomycetes; order Eurotiales; family Aspergillaceae; genus Aspergillus; species Aspergillus japonicus. The sequence goes on from NW_020291699.1 coordinate 182,575, forward strand.
ATTGCGCCCGGGCTTCTGGAGTCATTAAAGCTGTTCAACTCCCGGTCTTCGCAGCTGATCTTGGGTGCTGGCGCCACGAGAAGCGCGGGCCTAAAGAACATCACCACGAAACACCTAGCTCTATCCTCGCAGGCGCTCAGCTTTATCATCGCGCTGGTTCCCTATGTCCGCGAGTTTGTCCGCCGACACGCGTCCTCGATTCCGTTGCTGGGCGAGTTCGACAAAGTGAAGCGGCTGTACCAGGAACACCAGAATGGCATCCATGAGAAACTGGTTGACATCATGGGGTCACGATCTGCCATCCACGTGAATGCCATGAAAAAGATCGATTGGGATGCTTCTGCTGGATCCACCACTGTGAGCCCGTACATGGAGACACTGGCCAAGGAAACGGGCACCTTGCATCGGGTGCTGAGCAAGCACCTTCCTGACATGACCGTCATGATGATCATGGATCCTGTGTTCAAGAGTTACCGCGAGCAGTGGACGAAAGCCTTTGACGAGGTCAAGGTGACTTCGGAGGCGGCCAAGCAACGGTAAGTTATGACCTCCGCCCCTAGAGTACGGACGCAACTAACACAAGCTTGTAGGTTGCAACGTGATGCGGAGCACTTCCAAAGCAAGCTGAGCAAGATCGACGGCTTTGGCGACCTGGGCCAGCGACTCCTGGAACTGGTGCAACAGAAAAGCCTTGTCGCGGAGCCACGCGAGTCCAGCCCGGTCGACGGGAGTTCATCCAAGGGGTCGTCCGAGACCACTGACACTGGCCGGAGCCAGAAATAGCTATCTGGCTAGTGTGTACATTTGTCTTGTGTCAATCACCTGGCCTAGTTCCCATTGCTCGGTGTACGGAGGCGGGAGGCTGTCTGATCTCCTTGACCGTTCGTGCAGCGTACATAGAGTGCAGTCAGGAGACATACTCTCGCTTACTCGGGCAGCAGCTCGAGTGAGACATTTCTTCTATATAGATACTTAATTTATGCACTTACATATCTTCTCATAACCTTTAGTATCACGCTTATCCAGGCCCCACCAAATCCACACTTAGAGCGTAACTCGGTCAAATGCATCCCTTAAAATACTTGAATCTATTCACAAGACTCAACCCCAACACCAAACTATAACGTCCCGATTCAGATGCCGGGACAATATTCTAATCTACAGGTCCTTTATCTATCGGCAACACTAATTAGTAGTCCTCTGTAGCCGAGGTAAAGTGTACAGTACTACGCAACAACCCTCACCCGACAACACCAACCCAGAACAAGAGAAGAGAAAAACCCAATGAACAGAAAAGTCCATTAATCTGAGCCCTAACCAGTAGGCACCGTCGTCGTCGTCGTAGCCAGACGATCAATCACTCAATCATCATCACCACATCATCATCATCAAAACAAAGAGTATATCATACAAAGGCAAGGATATCACATATCCCCATCGCAACCGCATCAAGCGGAAGTTATTTGAAAAACCCATCCCCCGAACTCCAATCCACCCCATGTATTAATATGACCTGTATCTCAAGGCCAGAGAATGGAGGATCTCAGAATGCAAATCATAAACGGTTCTGGTTATGTTCGCTCGCTCCCGCGCCTACTGGCCGGGGAGGGCACCGAGACCCTTCTTGTCGCCGAGGGTCTTGGGCTCGTGGCCGCCCTTGCCGCTGCCGAACTTGTTGGGGCCGGAGCTGCCCTGAGCGCTGAGGAAGCCGCTGGCCTGGCCGGATTCTTCGGGGAGGGGGGCGGTGCGCTGGGCGCGGTTGAGGGTGTCGTTCTTTTGGGGTTGTTAGTTTCGGGAGTTGGAGACAGAAGGGAAAGGGGAGGGAGCATACGTCAGGGTTGGTGCCGTGGACCTTGGTCTGGCCGGCCTCGATGGCGTTGTCGCTGTGGGGGACACCGTCGTCGTATTCAGCTCCGCGAGGCATTTTGTGTGTTGTGGTGTGGTTTTTGTGGTAGAAAGAAAAAAGGTAGGGTGGTGGTTTGGTTTGGTTGCTGGGGTTGATGTTAGCTTGTTGCTGCGCGGTACTCTGGAAAGTCGTGGATGACTTACTGTAGTCTGAGAGTTTGGTAGTCGTTGTCTTGTGATTGTGAGGATGGCAGTCAAGCTGGAAAGCAAGGGATCTTATATGCTGGGTCTGGTGGTGATGTGTTCATTGATTCTGGGATGAGCACGTCGAGTGCTGACAGCATCATGAAGTCATTCTCCCCACCCAATGACTTCATGGGGCCCTGTCTGAGATCAGGTACGGAGTACAGTCGCTCGCACTCTTCCATTCTCTTCGCTGCGTGTGAGACATGGTAGTGATCGGCGAGGGGTCAGAGCGGTTGGTAGTATGTACTTCGGATTGTATTGCGCAATCAACTGAGGGTGGACTATCTGCGTGACTGATGTGGTTTGTAGGATGGCGAGCGGAAAGTGAGAGTCCCAGTACGGGATCCGGAATTGGAGGCGGGAGTCCGAGGGTCGGGTTTCCTGCAGGTGGAAGGGGGGGAAAAGGGTCGGGTTACACTGAAGGGATTCCTTTGAGAGACCTTCGATTTGATCTAGATCTCAATGATCTTGGATCTGAGTATCCTCATGGTAAGGTTCGCACACCGATCATTCATTAAAAGATCGGAAGGATTGTTACCGCTGGTTTGATAGCTGCGTTGCCTTCCTTTGGCATTGAACCAGGCAAGGTCCAGACCCCAAGCTGGCCAGTTGGCGCCCGTGCCGTTTTTTCTTTGGTTGAGATTCAAACTTCAGGACTACATGTAGTATCACCCTCATCCCTTCTGTGTCTCTTTGTTCCAGCTATCTTTCCAATTCCTTCCATATCTGCATCGCCAAGATGTATGAAGCTCCTATATTAGATTCTTCACCGATGTCGAACAAGAAACAACTGCCCTTACACAATCACATTCCCCGAGCTTCACATACCTACCACCCTATGATATATAACCTACGACCATACAACCATTCGTTCCAGCTAACAACCCACGAGAACACAAGCCACAATCACAATCTAAACCCAGCTTCACTCTCACTCCCATCCAGACACAAACCCCAAGTGACCCCCAACCCCAAGGACCGCAATTTCCAACCCCTCCGACCAATTCACATCCCCGACCAGGCCGCTCCCTCACCACCTGTCCAACCTACCGTAGACCCAACCCCGGGGCTCCACTTCCCGCGCACCCTCGGCTCCAAAGCCAAAGCAACCCGGTAGGATCGCAACGGCAAGCGGTCGACCGGCTCCGACCCCGGTCTTCACACTTCCAATTCCTTCCCCCGCTCACGCAACCGTCTTGAGTCGGGATGAACCGGGGCGAGGTACACGGAGTGCGTCGATAGAAGTGGTTAGGTTTCCCGAGTAACAGGCGACAGACGACGGGTGCCAAGTAAATGGGTGATGGCCTTGGTTATGGTTGTGGTTACGTTGACCGTGGACAGTACGGTACGGAGAGCGCTTTACCGATACCGCAAACGGCTTGGGCGGGTAGGGGGGAAAGCGATCGGGATCGTGATCGTGAGCCGTGGGGGTTGCGCGTGCACCGGGGAACAACGGTTTCGGTCTCGGTCGGATGGGCCTTTGCGTTCTGCGAGGAGGACGGAGGACGAGGCGATGGTGGGGGACGGGGAAAGGCCAACGCCAACGCCAAGGTCAAGGTCAAGGTCAAGGCCGGGGGCTGGGTGGTGGTGGTCGTGTAGTTGTTGTTTGTCAACGCTTGGAGGAGGGGTGAGGATGGGGCCATTGCGGAGTAGCTCGTGCGGCGGTGGCGGGCCGGTCGCAGCGTTGGCCAGGACAACTACTCGTACTATGAACCGCGACGACAAGTCGAAGGAACAGAGGTCTATCCGTCTTGACACAGAGGTAAGAGTTAGCGGGCATAGTTACTATTTTGGCTTTGTTTTGTTCGGGGGTGTGCGGAGAAAGAGGGGTCATTTCGATGAGCAGGATCGTGGGCAAATAGAGGCATTCGGGGACGGTGAATGCGATGGAGCTGGGCTGGGCCCCCAGAGATCCAGCTGACAAGCCATATTGGCACTATGAAGGATCTGGTTAGATTGCCTCTAGCAGGAAAGCTCAAAAAAGCTAAAAAGGTCGAGGCGGACGAGCTGAAGGTGCTCTTTAGAGGAATCTTCCAGATCGAGGAAATGGTGAGGGGCATCAGTGCAGCGAGGATAACGCGGCCGCGGAGATGGTCTATGATTTGGACGTGCTTGCTGCTCCGGAACTGGCCGAGGCCCTACGTGTAACGAGCTGGGATCTTTACTTATTACGAATCTAGTAATTGCATCCAATTCAAAGTGGACCTTAAACTCCAGCATGCAAGGGTATCTAACGACGTGACAAGAACCAAATCCAAGCTAATGCATTCCACCGACCAAAACCACGCCGGGGCCTAGCTTGGATCCAAAACACCCAACACCGCCCTAATTTAATCAGACCTGTCAGGCAGACAGCTTAGCGCCTGGGGCACTCGGTTGCGGCTGATCTGGACCCTCAGGCCGTTGAAGATGATATGGTAGAATAGATCGACCTCCTCGTTGTTCAAGTCGAACGACAAAGTGCTCTCTTGTGACTCGGATAATATACTCGTGGCTCTGGTATCCACGCTTGACAAGCGACTCTCTGGACGAGTGCTTCGCGTGGAGGCCAGGGAGTGGGCATAAGAGCTCGATCGCATTGTAGATGAGAGGAACGGGCGTAGCGAGCGGATACTATCCGCCGGTTCGGACTCCGGGTCAGGGTTGACGACAACGAGCCTTTGTGGGGGTACGTGCATATAGCCACCTTCGACGAGGGCAGAGATGCCGTTATAATTGATGGCCTGCGAGTCGGGCGATACACGGTTGTTAACTTGTTTGATGTCCGGTTGAGAGGTAGGAGGAGGATCGCTCGATTTCTGGAAGGACTTCCAGAGTCCTTGTAGGACTCTCCACGGTGCTCGACAATTTGATTTCGACATAAGCCCCCGAAAGTGGCTCTGAATTTGCTTCATAGGCATGGCTTAATCTTGATCGATGGCAAAATGGGTATTGGGTATAGGTGGAGGTTGGTATGGAGGACGAAGATCCGGCGTTGGTGGCAAGCGGGGGCGGGGATGAGGGGAAGAGGGTGGTGGGCTCTGACTGCGAGGCTGAGGTGCGACTCGAGTCACTATCATACCAAAGATCAGATGTGAGGGAAATGGAGAGTAACGGCGATCCACTGAGGTAGAAACATTGAGGAATCTCAAGTCACTCATGGCACAGCGCCTACCGCGCAATTCACTTGATGATCCGATGGAGATGTCGCGCAGGACATTTCCAGTCGATCCAGCTGAGGAGCAGCCCTGGCATTGTTAAATGTCTTGCTACTGAAGATCCAAGACAGAGCGGTAAGAGCGAGTTTCGGGGGTGTGTGAGTTGGAAGTAAATCATGGCGAACTCAATTGCGCGAACTGATGACCACGAATGCTATTGTTTGTCGCTCGGAAGAAAAAGGTACCAGAGAGGAGAAGCACAGTTGTGAATGGCGCATGAGTGCCGTCAGCATGGAAGATTTGCAGCACGAGGGGTGGCTGCTCTGCATCAGATTAAAAACAACCAGACGGCACGATTGGCAAGCGAGGACCGTGAGGCGGTGGGCGGTAGGCGGTGACGTCAGGGCACGAAGCAGCTTTCCCCAGATTTGCCCAGATTTACCCAGTTTTTTACCTAATCCGGCTGCCGGAGCCAAGCGGAGACAAACTTTGGTTTTTGAGGTACGGTACAATTCATACGCTGTTGAGAGAGGGGAACCAAAATTAAACAGAAAAAGAAAAAAAAAAAAAAAAAAAAAAGGAACGACACCGTTACAATTGCGAATGGGGACATTCATTGGGTTGGGGGAGTTTTCCCTGATACGAGATCTTCGCTTGCCTCCTCGTCCACCCCCTTCCTCGCTCGACCATGGCGGAAATCGATCGTTCCCTCCAGGCTTGTGTGTGTCACGTAAAATGAGCAAATGAGCAAATGAGACCACCCCCTGTTTCCCTATCCTTGTTCGGGAGGAGGCAACAAAACGTAAAACTCGCTCGCAGCAGCAGAGTAACGTAAGTGTGAGCTCCCACGGATCATGGATCATCATCTGGTCGGATGATTCTGCAATTGACGGGACCAACCGGGGGTTGTCATTAGCCGGGGGTCCCTCTTCCAAGGACTCAAGGACTCCAGGACTCCAGGACTCCAGAGATTCTCCAGAAGAGAGGCCGAGGCCAGAACTGGGGATGCGTCCGTGCAACGCCAACCTTTAGTTTAGTCCAGCTGTTAGCCCAACCTGCTCCCGGTGAGCTCGACAGAGACACAACACGAAGGATACAATTGAATGAAGGGTAGGAAATGAAGGGAAAGGAAGCTAATTTCTGCCCTTCCCCTCCCTGTGCTGGGGGGGTTTTTAAATTGTCCCTAGCAACAACGCAAATAAGGAGATGACAGGATTTCAGCTGGCAGGTTAGCGGTTGTGAACTCCGTATTGCTTGAACTCCGTCCTGTACGGTACTAGTATACTATACTTAGCTAGTAGTAGTAGCAGCAGCAGCAGCAGCAGCAGCAGCAATCTTGCCTGTTTCCCTCTTCCTCCCCCGCCACCCACCTTGTATTTCTCCCCGCACGTCACCATCACCTCCTCCTGGGGATTTTCTTTTCTTTCTCTTCTTCTTTTCTTTTTCTTTACTTCTTTACTCTTCTCTCTCTACATTGTATCCCCTCCTCCCCCCCTCCAACCCCTCCCCATTCTACCACTAAGAGAGTGTTGACGTGAGTTCCAGTAGCTCATCGTCGGATTCTCTTTCTCTCCAGCTTATCGTTAGAGCTTCCTCCGCACCCGCTTTATTGCACCCACACAGCTCTTTCGGCGCACCATGGCGAGCGAAGACAACGGTCAAGATCCTCCCAAGCGAGATGTTCGCAACCACCTGCTCTTTGAGATCGCAACTGAGGTCGCCAATCGTGTGGGAGGTATTTACTCCGTCCTCAAGTCTAAAGCTCCCGTCACCACCGCCGAGTATGGTGAACGTTACACCCTGATCGGACCGCTCAATCGAGCCTCCGCAGCTGTTGAGGTCGAGGAACTAACCCCTTCAAACCCTCGATTGATTGAGACAATCCAGTCCATGAAAGAGCGTGGCATTGAGATTGTCTATGGCCGCTGGCTGATTGAAGGTGCCCCTCGGGTGCTGCTCATTGACACTTCAACCGGTTACAAGTACTTGGACGAGTGGAAGGGAGACCTGTGGAATACGGCCGGAATCCCCTCTCCCGCAGGTGATACTGAAACGAATGAGACCATTGTGTTTGGCTACTTGGTAGCATGGTTCCTGGGTGAAGTACGCGATAGAGAAATCTCCCGACTATAGCGCAAAGTGCTAACCAGGTGTTCCAGTTCATCGCACACGAACGCCGCAAAGCAGTTGTGGCTCATTTCCACGAGTGGCTTGCTGGTGTTGCCCTTCCCCTGACGAAGAGGCGCCATATGGACCTAACCACGATCTTCACAACCCACGCCACATTGCTCGGTCGCTATCTATGCGCAGGGTCGGTAGACTTCTACAACAACCTGCAGCACTTTGACGTCGATGCAGAGGCTGGTAAGCGCGGCATCTACCATCGATACTGTATCGAGCGGGCTGCAGCGCACACGGCTGATGTCTTCACGACCGTCTCTCACATCACTGCCTTCGAAAGCGAGCACTTGCTTAAGCGGAAGCCCGATGGTGTGCTACCGAACGGACTGAATGTGAAGAAGTTCTCAGCTGTCCATGAGTTCCAGAACCTGCACTCGCAATCGAAGGAGAAAATCAATGACTTCGTTCGTGGACATTTTTACGGCCACAACGACTTCGATCTCGACAACACTCTGTATGTCTTTACTGCCGGTCGCTATGAGTTCCGCAACAAAGGTGTGGATATGTTCATCGAAAGTCTGGCGCGTCTCAACCACCGCCTCAAGGCGGCCGGATCCAAGACAACAGTCGTCGCCTTCATCATCATGCCTGCTCAGACTTCGTCACTCACAGTGGAGTCGCTGAAGGGCCAAGCTGTCGTGAAGTCGCTTCGGGAGACCATCCATAACATCGAGCAGGGCATTGGCAAGCGCATGTATGAGCGCTCCTTGGCATGGAAAGAGGGCGACAACATGCCGGATGAGAAGGACCTGATTACCAGTCAGGATCGCGTCCTTTTGCGCCGTCGTCTTTTCGCCATGAAGCGCCACGGCCTGCCACCTATCGTTACCCACAATATGGTTAATGACCATGAAGACCCGATTCTAAACCAGATCCGTCGGGTGCAATTATTTAACCACTCGTCAGACCGAGTCAAGGTGGTCTTCCATCCTGAGTTCCTGAACTCTTCAAACCCAGTGCTCCCGCTTGACTATGATGACTTTGTGCGCGGAACTCACCTTGGAGTTTTCCCTTCTTATTACGAGCCGTGGGGATACACTCCTGCCGAATGTACGGTGATGGGAGTTCCTAGCATTACCACCAACCTTTCTGGTTTCGGGTGCTACATGGAGGAATTGATCGAAAACTCGTCCGACTACGGTATCTATATTGTGGACCGCCGCATGAAAGGGGTGGATGACTCTGTGAACCAGCTTACGGACTTTATGTTGAACTTCACTCAAAAAAGCCGGCGACAACGGATCAACCAGAGAAACCGGACCGAGAGATTGAGCGATCTTTTGGATTGGAAGCGGATGGGTCTGGAATACGTCAAGGCCCGGCAGCTTGCTCTGCGTAGAGGTGAGTACTGTTGCTTGTACTTGTTCACTTACTAGTGGATACTGATCAGCGTGTGCAGCTTACCCTTCGTCGTTTGGAAACGGAGAGGATGTTTACGATATCATCGGAGGCACCGAGCAGAAGATCTCGCGTCCCCTCTCGGTTCCTGGATCGCCAAGAGACCGGTCTGGCATGATGACCCCGGGAGATTTTGCCTCCCTCCAGGAGGTCAAGGAAGGCCTCAGCACGGAGGACTATGTCGCCTGGCGACTGCCGTAAGTTGAGCCCTGATACCCTTGAAGATGTAGTCGCTGACCCAGTTTCCATGCACAGGACCAGCGAGGAAGAAGAGCCAGATGACCACTACTTCCCTCTTACTCTCCGAACGAAGAAAGCCACCGATCGGCCTGCCTCCCCGCTTGACCGGCTTTCATTGAATGGAGACGCATGATCGATTGTCTATACGATACTAACAGACACCCAAGTACTTATTTCCATTATGTGAAACACATCATTCTGTAGTTGCTGCATCTTGTGCCCGTCCTTTGCCTTCGCCCCAGCATGCTTGCAGTTTTGACTATTGTCGACTCGTCTCGATTCGTAGGTCCTGAATACAGCGCATCCTTCCGTTCGCCGTGTGATATTATAGCCTGGCTGTTTCTGCGGTCTTGCTCCATTAGTTTGGTTCTTTTCACTCCCTTGTTTAATATTGATATGTTCCCTCTCCTTCGCCTGCCTCGATTGTCAATCCTCTCTACTTAGTCACTTAACAGATTGGAGATTAGATACTTCGAATGCATTGAACCATTCAGTCCATAGCCAGTATCTTCCGGGAAGCACAGGGTGGTAGACGTGAGGAATGAAAACGCGCAGGGATTGTAGTCCGAGACCGGAGGGAAGTGAGTTCGTAGTGGTGATTTCCCTCGAGACGCCAAGAAGTTGAGTCATTTAATGGATTGATGGACAGAGACAGAGAGAGTTGTGGTGCGGGTCTTCGGAGCGGGGAGCTGCGAGAGGATCAACACCAGCCAGGATTCTTGAGACATTGGGAGGTCCAGCCCAATTAGACTTTGGGATTATCGCGGATGAGCGGAGAATCTGCGCTTCGGTGAGAGGGTAGTGGTACGTTAGTGAGTGAGTGGTAGAGAAGTGGAAGTACTGTACATGTGATGGTGGTGGGGGTTTCCACATCTTCCCTCCCTCCCTCCCCTCCCGCCTACTTATACTTCCGTTCCCCTCTCTCATCCCTCTCTCATCCCTCTCTCTTTCTTCTTCTCTTCTGTCTTTCATCCTTCTCATTCCAATCTTCAAAACCTCAGTTCAGTCTCCAACTCCACCGTACACTATCGTCCGGTACGACTCACAATGAAGCTACGCAATCAGGATGACTTTCCGAGTCTTCTCGCTAGGGGTTCAGACGGATCAAGGTATCGTACTAGTATAATGGCAGTCACAGCTCGCGCATGACAGGTGTTCGACTCGAGTTTCTGTCCTCATCTCCGGATCGGTGGTGTATCTTCCTCTGGCTCTGCGGCTGTCTTGCCAAGTTGCTGTCAAGGCACTTTGCAAGATAGCCCATCAGTGGGATACACGTCACCCTGGCCCACGATGAGGGCAGACACTCGGTCGTTCTGAGATTATACTGTCATAACTTGATCTAGATAATACTAGCGAAAGGACATGCGTGGCATTGATTGTTCCATCCCCTTATACGCAGGATGGAAAGGGGAGCTCCGTCTCCCAATTGCTGACAATGTCCAGTACTTTGATCTTGACTTGAACTCTGTGCCAAGATGTCTACTGACAAGATAACCTTCCTGACCAACTGGTACGCATTAATCATTTGCACTGGTAGTCGCACATGTGGAATCCCTGCTAAAACTATTGTGTTTCAAGGCACGCGACCCCGTACCACGCCCCCCTATACCTTGCACAGAGCAAAGGCTTCTTCAAGGAAGAGGGCCTCAAGGTTGCTCTGCTCGAGCCCAATGACCCCTCCGATGTCACCGAGATTATCGGCAGTGGCAAGGTTGACATGGGCTTCAAGGCCATGATCCACACTCTGGCCGTATGTGCTCCCTGAGTCAACAGCTTGTGCTGGTTGCTAACCGTCGAGATCAGGCCAAAGCTCGCAACTTCCCTGTCACCTCGATCGGCTCTCTTCTCGATGAGCCGTTCACTGGAGTCATTTACCTCAAGGGTAGCGGGATCACCGAAGACTTCCGCTCTCTGAAGGGTAAGAGAATTGGTTATGTCGGCGAGTTTGGCAAGGTGCGTACAAGACAGGCCACCCCTCCCTTGCCCTACGCTAACTGGTCATCATAGATCCAAATCGATGAGCTCACCAAGTACTACGGCATGACGGCGGACGACTACACCGCTGTGCGCTGCGGCATGAACGTGACCAAAGCGATCATCGAGGGCACAATCGACGCGGGGATTGGTCTCGAGAACGTGCAGATGGTCGAATTGGCCGACTGGCTGGCGAGCCAGAACCGACCGCGCACCGACGTGCAGATGCTGCGCATCGACCAGCTTGCGGAGCTCGGCTGTTGCTGCTTCTGCTCCATCTTGTACATCGCCAATGACACCTTCCTGGCTGCCAACGGCGAGCGCGTTCGCAAGTTCATGAATGCTGTCAAGCGTGCCACCGAGTACGTCCTCGCTGAGCCCGCCCAGGCCTTCGAGGAGTACGTCGCCATGAAGCCCATCATGGGCACCCCGGTCAACCGCCAGATCTTCGAGCGGTCGTTCGCGTACTTCAGCCGCGACCTTAAGAACGTCCAGCGCGACTGGAACAAGGTCACCAACTACGGCAAGCGGTTGGGAATCTTGGACGCGGACTTCCAGGCGAACTACACCAATGAGTTCCTGTCCTGGGATCTAGATGCCGATTCCACCGATCCGCTGGGCGATCAGAAGCGCATGGCTGAGTTGCAGAAGGAGGTGGCTGATCAGGGCGGTTTCCGCCGGCTGCAGGTGGCCTCTGCTTGAGTTCGTCGTCTGGCGGAACGGGAAAACTATTGCCTGTGAGCACCGAATCTCACTGCCATTGACATCATGAGGCTAGCGGTCTCAGCTAGCTATGCACTCGTTACGAAATGAATCACTATCGAGCCGTTCCTCTTTCCCACACTTTGCAGGAGAAGTGTAGTTGGTTATCTGGTACACGTAGTGATTGTGCTCTTTCCACTGGGGGTCGTAATTCATGAACAAGCTGTCCCAACCATGATACCATATACATACTATGCTCTATTGACCCTGATAGAAAGCCGCTCAAACATTGCTTGCCAACCGCAAGAGCAATATGATGAATCACACCTGCCCCGTGGGTTTCATTTCCTGCTTCGATATTCTTCACCCTCTCTGTCCGGAAGAGAGGCTACGCGGCGCTGTCCCAACAAAGACGAGAGTTCGACCCCCTCCCCACCGTCAACGTCGCTCAAACTTCCCTCGTCCTCCGCGTCCCAGCGTCTCAGACGCCGGAAATCTCCCCGCTGCCGATCCTCCACCCGACGGAGCGCAGTCCTCCGGAACAGAACTCCGAACCGGCGTAAGAGGCAGACCCCGACCACGAGCACCAGCGCACAACCCAAGAGCCCCGCCACAGCTACCCTCTCCCTAGTGCCGAACCGCCCCCGACCATCGTCATCACCCCCCTCCGTCCCAGAGACCACAACCGCCTCCTCAGCCGCAGGATCCCAGCGCGCCAGCTTGGACGCGCTCAGCACATGGCCCGAGGCATTCAGCGCCAGCACGCGGAGATACCTGTATTCCCTCGCATCCTCCGGGATAGGGATGACAGTTTCAAACCCCACCTTCGGCACGGTCGTGACTCTCGCAAAGGCCGCGGCACTCCCACCCTCTCCCCCCGATTCCCGAATCCCCTGCTGCCCCTGCTGCTGCTGCTGCTGCTGCCGCCCAGCAGAAGCATCATCCGTCCCCTCCAGCCCCCAAGCCACCACCTCCGTAGCCCCATTCCAACTCGCCGCGGCCCGATCCCGATACACCTCGAAATCCGGACGCGTGCGCGGGGCCCCGCGCCAGGGGTGCTTGAACACGCGGTAGGAGAGGATATTCCCCAAGCCGAACTCGCGCTGCGGGCCGAAGTGCACATGGCAGAGGGGCTCGCCCTCGCGGGAGAACTCGGTCCAGGCCGCGTTCCACCCGTAGCCGACCAGGACGTTGCCGTTGGCCAGGAGCTGCAGGCTGCCCTGGCTCTGGCTGCTGAGGGCCTGGTTCGGGGTGTTCCAGTACTCGTGGCGGAGGCGGACGGTGAGGTCGGTCTGGTTGACGTCCAGGTACAGGCCGCGCGAGGTGCGGGCGGGGGCGCCGACGCCGCGCGAGGCGTTGTCGAAGAGCGTGATGGCCGTGTCGTTGTCGCGGAAGCGGGCGTGGTGTTGCCAGGTGAAGTTCGTGGCGGGGCCTGACTCTGCTGCCTCTGCTGCCTCTGCGATCGGTGATGCAGCAGCAGCAGGCCCAGAGACATCGGTAAAGTTATTCCTCTTCCCGCCCAGCCGCCAGAGGATCTCGCCGGAGCGCCCGTCGACGTAGCTCAGACAGTTGGTATACCGCGCCGACACCAGGTAATTGCCGCGGCGGTCCTTGTCGACGCTGTTGATGTGGAAGAAGTCCCAGGGCTCGGCGGCGGAGACGCCCTGGCCGGGCTCGCGGGCGCGCACGACGTCCGCGAAGGCGAAATGCTCCGAGGCGCGCCACTCGAACAGCAGCCGGCCGGTCGCGATGTCCAGCTCCTGGAACGTGCCCTCCCAGATCCAGCCGTCCACGGGGCCGGCCTGCCCGGTCTCGTCGGGCACCCGCGAGAGGTCGGCGCGCCGCCGGTCGTAGCTGGTCAGGAGGGCCGTGTCGTCGCGCGTGATGTGGAACTCGTGCAGGTCGCCGGGGCGGTTCCGCGCCGCCGGGAACGTATACGCTTCTTGATATGAGGAGTCGAGCTTTATTGCTGGCAAGGATGTGCCAGGCGCGGAGAGAGATTTAGAGACTCGTCTCACTTCACACTTCTTTGGTCCTCCCCGGAAGAATCACTCCACTCTATCTAACGGGACAAGGGAGGCGAGACAAGGTAGGGGAAGGCAAAAGTATACTTACCATGAAATACGTGCCCCGCCCGTGCCCACCATCGGCGTCGCTCCCCACCCAGAAGGTCAGATAGTCCTGGCCCCGGTACCGCTGCACGTCCACGTTGTACGTCTGCCCGTACGCCCTCGTCCAGACGAGATGGCCGGCGTGGTCGAGGATCATGGGCCCCGCCCGGTGGACGCTGGCCCCCCGCGGCGCGAGCAGGTAGTATTCGCCGGGATCCTGGCACCGCGGGCTCGTCTGCACCCAGTTCACGGCCAGCCCGACCGTCGTGGTCGACCGGAACAGCTCCGTGGGCCACGAGCCCATGCGGCCTTGGTCGTAGAGTTGCGATTGGTTGTAGGGGCCTTCATCGGCGAGGATGCACGGTAGAAATAGGAGGGGGGTTAGGATGAGGGAGAGGAAGAGGCCCGGCGTCAATGTTAACGTCATCGTCTTCGCTAGGACGGACAGCTACACATTGAGCTGTGGGGTGGTGGTGTGGTATATCAGAGTATACGTAGTCGCATTCCCAGGCCGTTAGAGACAGAAGTCAGAAGAGGAGCTCAAAAACTAGGTACGAACTCGAGGCGGATCTGGAATTCTGGATCTTCATAAAGAACTGGCGGAAGATCCACACTGTGGCGGCCGGCGATTGAAAATCTGTTTGTTGGCTGCCATCCGTGCCCCGAGGATAGGGGGGGGAGGAAGGGCCCACTTGGCTTGAGGTGATAGCGATATGTAACTTATCATACTCATCGTGTGAAAGGTGTCAACAGCATGGGTGATTGATGCATGATGGTGTGGTCCACGCGTGGGACATGAGTGGTTGCCGGTGGGCAATGCGTCTCTCCACTGGATGTGTGACTGGTCGTTGGGATTTTCTGGTTGAGGGGATGACGAATCCCTACTAACGTTAACTGACTAGGTATCGATAAAAATAATCCCATGCGCCTCACGTGAGGTTATCACTCATGAGATGTTCTATTCTGAATCGGTGTCGGGAGACGAGTCTAGCCAGTGTACGAATTACGGGGTTGACACTGGGGGTTTGTTTGTTCTGTCCCAGGTGCACAACTGACATGTCTCCCAATGGCGACTAGGGATAAATCCGAGCAGATATAGACCATCATCTGGGTAAATCACAATGTATGCTGTATTTTCTCTGGTAGTTCAGCTAATCTATCTCAGATGGGGTATGTATGCACGAATTAAAAGATAGACCGAAGAAGTGTCGCCATGATCAAAAGGGGTATCGTTCGTCCGACTGTCTACTTGCTACGCTTGTAGATCTTGGACAGGAAGGCCTCGAAGACCTCCTTCTTCAAGCCCTCGGCCTCGTTGATGCTGTCGATCTTGCCGCGGAGCTCGCCCACCACCTTCTCCTCGTACTCCAGGTAGACCTTCTCCAGGTCGAGCTCCTTGTACAGCGCCTTGACCTTGGCCTCCTGCTCGCTGTCTTTGCGACCGTACGCGGCGTCGAGCACCTTGCGCTGCTCCGCGGTGCACCGCTGGATGGCCTGGTTCACCAGCCAGGAGCACTTGTTGTCCTGGATATCGGTGCCGATCTTGCCAATGACGGCCGGGTCACCGTAGGCGTCGAGGAAGTCGTCCTGGACCTGGAAGTACTGACCCAGAGGGATCAGGATGTCGTGGGCCTGGCGCAGGTTCTCGGGGGTCGCTAGCTGGAGGTAGTGCAGGGCCAGCGCCACGGGGAGGTAGAAGCTGTAGTAGGCGGTCTTGTAGGTGACGATGAACATGTACTTCTCCATGGAGAAGTTGTCCAGGTTGACATTGTCCTCGGGGGCGGTGATCAGATCGCACAGCTGGCCCAGCTCGGTCTGGTAGGTGATCTCGTGGAACAGCTCGACGAAGTCAATGTAGGCGGGGTGGGAGCGGAAGTATTTCTTCAGGATGATGTAGATGCCGGACTCGAGCAGGAAGGCGTCGTTGATCGCGATCAGGCCGACTCCATCGTGGCGGTACCAGCAGGGCTGGCCACGGCGGGTGATGGAGCTGTCCATGATGTCGTCGCTGACCAGGAAGAAAGCCTGGAGCAGCTCCGTGAGCCAGCCGAGCATGCTCAGATGCTTGAACTGCTCCTCGCTCAGGGGCTGCTTCAGGAGCGCCAGAGCGGTATCGGGGACGGAAAGACCGCGGTTGAGTTTTCCGCCAGGAACATTGACGTTGAGGTTCTATGCGCGAGGCAGCGACAACAATTTAGTGAGTCTCCTGGAATCCACCACGAGATAAGGTGGATTTCCGGCTGGACGACATACCTTCTCAAACCATTCCAGCGCATTCTGGGGCAGGTTGTACTGCTTCGCCGAGTTCAGGAGATCTTCGCGAATTGTGGGGAAGATAGCCTCGAAAGAGGCACGGCTGGTGGTGGAAGGCATTGTGCGAAAGTATCACTGTGAACAGCGAGCGAGGAGAGAAGGGAAGAGAAGGAGAAAGGTAGAGAAAGAGAAAAGAAAGTCAACAACAATAGTTGAGCAGTGG